>NC_056590.1:12257075-12315576 GCF_018340385.1 Cyprinus carpio | reverse complement strand
TTCGAAAACAGTTTTTTTAAAAGGAATTGTCTCTATTTTAATATAAAATACTGCCATTGAAAAGTAATACATTTACTTTTTGCATAAATATTAATTAGTACCGTGAAATTTTCTCAAAATACAAAATAATAAAATAAATAAAAAATATTATTGAACAAAAATACATTGCTTTTACTGAAAAAAAAATATTTACATTTCAGGTGTTCTGTCACTTTTGACCATAAACAAAAGTGTAGACAATACCAGAGTGTTAAGAAAGGAGATAACTATCAAAAAGTTATTTCACCTTATATAATAAAGTTAAAAACATAGGCAGTACTTAAAGTTCATTCACGTTGAGGCAGGGCCATCCTTGGTGGGGTGCAACTGGTGTGGCCCCACCAGGCCCCGCACTTGAGGGGACCCCACAGCGAACAGACCAAGTGAATGACCGTTCTAAAAGTGATTCCAAGGATATCGTTCCTGGTATGTGGATTTCCCTAAATACTCATAAAATTAGAACAATTATTTTTAGTTTTCGCACATGCATTCGTCATCGTGCACAGTGGGGGCACACCGACTAAAATTATCACGTGACCAATCTAGTCCGATTCCTGAACGAATGACTCTTATGAATCGGTTCTTTCTAACGAATCAAACACTACCGTCGAAGAAATGAAACACTCTTGTTAGTCAATTATTTTTAGTTAATTAAAAAACATACACCGAAGTTCAATTCTAGAACATGTCTCTATTCGCTGATTCTTTTTCATGTATTAAATACTAGCATGTAGCGCATCCAGTGTAGTTTGATTCACAAATGAATGATCTGAGTCGGTTCTCTTGAATCAGACAACTTACAACTAACAGTGAGTTTTAATATTAACTATATGAAAATGTGCAGTATTTTATAAAAAAAAATGAATGAAATGCATAACCATATTTTCTCCTTCTAGCCAATAGATCTCAGTCAGGATGGAAATGAGGCTGTGAGGATAGAAGTACAGTGTGTTCGGTGGATTGTACTGCTAATAACATTGCCATGTTCAGCTGAAAAACTTTCAATAGACAAAAACTCCATAAAACAGTTTTGAAAGTTGTGAGTTGAAGAAAACTATGTGATCTCTGACCTTCAGTGCATGCCATTACAAAGACTATAACCCTATCCCTCGCAGCCTACGTGTTAAATTCAGTGTCTAATCTGATGAAGGTCTACAATAATGTAAGGTGAACCACAACACTGTGAAGGACACATTCTGTGTGTAAGTGATATGGCCTCATATTCTCCTCTCTTTGAACTGAAATTCCCATTACATTCCACCACGGGTAGCCTACCTTCTGTCCATGTATTACAGCACATGAGACCTACATTACATCTGATGATTTATCATATTGTCTGGTAATCAGGTTACATCTTCTAAACATCTGCCATCTCTCTGAAATTGCTGTACAGTACAGAATCCATCTGAGGCTTTCATCGCTTCCAGAAGCTGAAGTGTCACACAGCGGAGACCAGAAAATCAGTTCCAGGAGCGATGGACACTGGGTGTTGACAGGATCAGAGCAGGAGGGTTTGCTTGGGATTACATAACCATCTCATGAAACGTGGCCCTCGGCCAAACCTGGTGGGACACGCCTCTGGAATTCCAGGAGAAGCGGTTATAAGATGGTCCTATGGGACTGATACTCAACACTGAGATTGCACAATTCTGATGGAGACAGCATCTCTTCTGCCTGGTGAAGCCTCATATAGACAAGATATTTGAAGATGTTTTCATGGAGTATTGATTATTTATTATTATTTATTTATTTTTATATTGTTATTAGTATTTCAAAATGAACATTTTCTGGACTGAAGCAACTTAGATTAACTTTATTATTAGTCTGTCATACTGTTATAAAATTACAAGCAATCAGAGTTTCATCTTAGGTTTTGGTCCTATAACTAACAGCACCAAATAGCACATTTTTGCTGAGTTTTGGACCTCTGAATAAAAGGAAGGTGTTTTTTTTTTCTTTTCAAGTATGAACACCATTTCATGTCTATATCATACTGTCCATGTTAAAAAAAAACAGCATATGCTGGTAAGGTATGTTTTGAACCATGGCTGCTGGTCTGTGGTGGTTTAAGTTGGTTTAAGTTGGTCTTAAGCTGGTCATTAGCTGGTTTAAACTGGTCATGTGCTGGTGTGGTCCTAAGCTGTTCCTAAGCAACTAGCTCCTGTTCAGGACCATCTTAGGACCAGCACATGACCAGCTTAAACCAGCTCAATCTAGCAGCCATGCTTTGAAACATACCATTCCTGTTTTTTTTCAACAGGGCATAAAATCCTGACAGATGGCTGTAAACATTATACAAACATAAAACATATATGCAAACTTTTTTAGATTTTCTTTTGATTTTGTCTAATAGGTCAGTAAACTGTTTCATTTTAAAATTATTTTTTACTTTTTTTGGGGGGAAAAAAAATGAGTCTGATCGTCTATGTTTGTCATAAAAATGGCTTTTCAGTGCTAAAATGGCAGTATCCATTTTGTCTTTGGAGATCACAGAAAATAGTTAATTGAATAGTATTATCAGTGGTATCGATCTAAGAAATAACTGGTCTTGGTATTGGATTGAAAATAAAATGTGGTTTTACTCATCTGAAACATAAAGAGTGAAAGTTCCCACTGAAAATGGTTTAACCACATAAACACACTCATTTCCTACACTGGGAAGCCACGTTATGTAAAAATTCCACTGGTTACTTTGACAAATGTTTGGAGGATACAGATGTTTTGTGGACCTGGTTCTCTTTTTCTCTTCCGCAGCAATCAGAAAAAACCTTTAGTGAGTGACTTTCAGTATTACCGCAGATGAGAGCCACACTTAACATCCCCTATAAACACAAATTACACATTAGCCATGCTTAAGGGTCTGACAAGAAAACATTTGCACTACCCTAACTTTCTCAAATACGTGGACTGGTAAGCCACAAAGGGCTGTGCATTACCAGAGCTATTCAAGTTATTTGGGGTGGTCGGTGACCCAGAGGGATTTGTGTCAGCATCTTGGATGTTATGGAATGAAACATAACCAAGAGTGTTGCTATGTGTTACTAGCAACAGCTGTTACAAAGGGCAGCCTTTAGCCAAATACTGGCATGCTGATAAAATGTGCTTCTGTGGATTAAGTAGTTGCTAAATTTTGCTAGTAAGGTTTTCAACTAATCTTTTCATTCTAGTTTGTGAAAAGTACTTGAAATACTTGGTCCTTTCAAACACTGAAAAAAAAAATGTTTCATTCATCCATTTAAAAAAAATTTAGGTTAATAGTTCACATCTTTATTTTTAACTTGAGCCAATGAAAAATAACTTGCCCTAGGCTTTTCTTGTGCCTGGCTGTCTTTGTGTTTGGTGCTCTGTAGGGCTGACCAAATGGCAAAAGTTCAAAAAGGAAATGGCTTGGATGTGAGGGATCCAGAGTGATTTTCTGAGCCCCTTTCCTCACTCTGGATATATACAGTTCTTGAAGAATGGGCAGGGGAGCAAAAATAATCCTTTCAGCAGTCCAAACCATCCTCTGTAGTCTTCTGATGTCTGATTTTGTAGCTGAGCCAAACCAGACAGTTATTGAAGTGCATAGGACAGACTCAATAATGGCTGAGTAGAACCGTGTGAGCAGCTCCTGTGGCAGGTTAAACTTCCTCAGCTGGCTAATGATGTACAACCTTACCTGGGCCTTTTTAACAATGGAGTCAATGTGATTGTCCCACTTCAGGTCCTGACGGATTGTGGTTCCCAAGAACCTGAATGACTCTACTGCAGCCACAGTGCTGTTCAGTGAGTGGGGGGAGTGCTGGGGGGTCCAAAATCATATCCACAGTTTGAGTGTGTTGAGTGCCAAGGTTATTAAGACTGCACCAGAAATCCAGCTGCTTAACCTCTTGTCTGTAAGCAGACTCGTCACTGTCCTGGATGAGGTCAGTGACTGTAGTGTCATCAGGAAACTTCAGAAGCTAGACAGAGAGGTCAGTAGAGGTGCAGTCGTTGGTGTACAGGGAGAAGAGCAGTGGGGAGAGAAAGCATCCCTGAGGGGCACCAGTGCTGATGGTGCGGGTGTTTGACATGAGTTTCCCCAGTCTCACTAGCTGTTGCCTATCTGTCAGAAAGCTGGTGATCCACTGACAGATGGAGCTAGGAACAGAGATCTAGGTTAGTTTGGTCTGAAGGAGTGTTAGGATGATGGTGTTTAAGGCCAAACTGAAGTCCACAAACAGGATCCTCACATAAGTCCCTGGTTTGTCCAGATGCTGCAGGGTGAAGTGTAGTCCCATGTTGTCTGCATCATCCACTGACCTGTTTGCTCTGTAATCAAACTACAAGGGGTCCAGTGAGGTCCTTCAAATAAGCCAACACCAGTTTCTCAAAGGACTTAATGACCACAGATGTTAAGGCAACAGGTCTGTAGTCATTCAGTCCTGTGATTTGGGGTTTCTTAAAAATGGGGATGATGGTGGAGCATTTGAAGCAAGCTGGGACTTCGCACAGCTCCAGTGACATTTTTAACACCTTATAAAACATATTCGCCAACAAGAAATCACAATTTCTTAGACAGGCTGGTGAAACATGTCTGGGCCTGGTGCTTTCTTCTTCTTTTGTTTCCTGAAGATGTGACATCATCTTCACTGAAGATGTGACATCATCTTCACTGATCCAAAGTGCAGGAGGTGGGGGAGGGGAGTTGATGGGGGTGTTAATGTTGTATAGAGAGATGGTCAGGACGGGTGTGGGGTGTCAGACCGGCAGTTTAAAATCTACAGTAAAACTCATTCAGCAAGTTGTTGATTTGCCTCAGTGCTGGGGAATGGCGTCTTGTAGTTTATAATGTCTATCAGGCCTTTCCACACTGAAACAAGCTTGTAATGCCACAGTCCTACAGTCCTAACTACAGGCTTAGCAGATTTAAGTTTTGCCTGTATATTGGGAGAAGATGAACCAGACAGTGATCAGAGACTCCTTAAGCTGCTCTGGGAATGGAGCGATATGCATCATTTACTGACGTGACATACATACAGCCAAGTATGGTGACCCATACTCGGAATTCGTGCTCTGCTTTTAACCCATCCAAAGTGCACACACACAGCAGTGAACACACACCCAGAGCAGTGGGCAGCCATTTATGCTGCGGCACCCGGGGAGCATTTGGGGGTTCGGTGCCTTGCTCAAGGGCACCTCAGTCGTGGTATTGAAGGTGGAGAGAGCGCTGTACATTCACTCTCCCCACCTACAATTCCTGCCGGCCCGAGACTCGAACTCACAACCTTTGGATTGCAAGTCCAAATCTCTAACCGTTAGGCCACGACTTCCCCCTTGTGGTGTAGCAGTGGTCCAAAATATTTTTTGTCTCTGGTGGGGCATGTAATGTGTTGTTTTAATGTTGGGAGTTCACGTGTGAGGTTTACTTTATTAAAGTCCTGAGAATGATTAGTCCAGATGTTGTTGTTCTGTGTCTGTGATCTGATCAACCAGCTGTTGTAGCGCAGTGCTCACTTGCGCTTGCAGAGGAATGTAAACTAACCAGAATAACAGCCCTGGGGGTTAAAGGGTTAATTTACACAAAAATGAAAAATTGTCCATGTTTTACTCACCCTCGAAGCATCCTAGATGTATGTGACTTTCTTCTTTCAGACGAATCCAATCGGAGTTATAATTATAATTGTCCTGGCCCCTCCAAGCCTTTCAATGGGGGTAAGAAAATATGGCAGAAGATGCACTGTCTGTATTGATGGTAAATTTGTTGAAATTAATGAAATGATTATGTTTTATTTTAAACTATCTGAGTTGCATGTTACTGATTCAGTCCTTCAAATATGTAATAAAAACAAAAAAGCAAAAACACACCTGAAGTGCATTGTTTATTTATCATTTTGTAGAAGTAATGAAAAATATTGCTGTATTTTTCATAGAAAAGGTACATCTTTGTTCTGACCAAAGTGATCTGAATGCACCATTTAATTATGCACCAGTAAACTTAAGCAGAAAGGTGATTAGCTGTAAAGATTCAATGCTGCCCACAATCAAAAGGTAATGCAAGCATGTACCACTGTTTTTAATCAGAATCTTTAAGGGCCTAATATAATCTCTATGTTCAAGTTTTAATTAAACATTAGTAATCAGAAGGACTTGGATGCAAGTTAGTGAGTAACACTAACTGTTCTGCAGCTTAAAATCCCATATTACTGTGTGCTGACACACAAAGAGGTTTCTATCTGGTTTCTGGCCACCAGCTCCAGACTGATCGCTCTCCAAAATTCTTCCCCCTCCACTAAAGTTTATGGGCTTAAAAATGTGCGCTGTACGGTGTTTCCTCCAAGATACAAGACTACTTGGAATCCGTTAGGAGATCAAAGTATTTTTAGCCGTTCAACTAATCCACAGAACATGATCTTTCACTCTCTAATAACTTGAAATTCTTCTCATTCCTGTTGGTGTCTGGCAGAGAGAAACTCAGGAGGCTTCAAACCCACATTGTTCTCGTGCTCGGGGCGTGAGGCCTGCAGAAATGGAGAGCTAAACGTCCGAGGCCAGTGTTTGACTTGGCTTGTGAAAGGGAGACACTGCACCACCCTGCCTGCCATCTGGCTAAACTGGGCCTTTAAGAATAGAGTACTAAGAAACACAAGAACACCATCACTGTTTTTCTGACAGGACTGTAAAATAACAATGCACTTTCTCTTGCACCTGCAAGTCATTTCACAACTCTGCTGAAAAAGATGCCATAAAAAAGAGAGACTTGTGCAATAATCAGTACAGGAATTTAATTTTCACCCAAAAGGAAATTCCTCCATGTATTACGGTCTCCAAGACTAATTTTTCGCTGGTGACATGTTATCCATCTTTGAAGTTTCACAATGAGGGTTTATGGTAAGCTTTGTTGGAGTTCTGGCTGTTATTTTATATGTTTAATCCAAGCCAAGTAATCATATTTATCACTGGACATATATAACTTCTCATAAACTTTGTAAGCATATTTCATTTTTGCATCATCTAGATACTCCTAGAAATGTCATTATGAATATTTTTATTTATAAATCATATATACGTTTTATTTATTTGTTTGTTTGCCAGAGATAGTCTCCAGCATCCTTTGTAGGACAAGTGATTTGGCAAATGGATGGATGATTATTTTTAATATTATTACTAAAATTAATTCATTAGATGCAATTATAGACAGACCAAGTGTGAACATTTAGTATTTTTCTCCAAGCAATAAATAATACTAATATTTATAATAAATACTACAAATGATTATTCTTATAAAAAATTAAACAGTTGTTGCAGTGCACTTGCTAAACAGCAACAATCAGAAGGTTTGAGAAGAAAATCACTTCCCATAAATTCACCAAAAAATACAAAATGACTATTTTAACCAACTGAAACTAATGGCTAATATCACATTCTGTCCATTCATCAAGTAAATCTCTAGTTTGAGAAAATTTGTTTATAAATTGTGTGACCTAGATGTCTGATTTGTACATATCTGCCACAAACAAATGTCATACGTCCAGAAACTCTTCAGCTGGTGATTTCACACAAGAAGTTTCCCGTTCCTTCCCCACAGCTCACTCAGAGGTTATCGGCAAGTGAATAAGTGTGACTTTGCATGAACTCTCTCACGTCATTCACATAAGCACAGGATAGAAGGTTATCACCTGTTATTTCCTTGTTCTTCACCACCAACTCTTGTTGTGCCTGATCCTTTGGCCTGGTGTGCTGACCAACTCTGACACATCCTGTATGCCACATCATTCAATGAGCACACATTAACAACACAAAGTTATATAAGACATATATCTGACTAACAATACATTTCATTTAAAAAAAAAAATGCTGCAAATCTATATGATAATATACATACATACATACATTATATATATATATATATATATATATATATATATATACACACACACATATATAAGTGTGTGTGTGTGTGTGTGTGTGTGTGTGTATATATATATATATATATATATATATATAAATAACAGTGTGCTTGTGTGTTTGGGTGTGTGTATGTGTATTATATTTAAACTATTATTATCCACCTGCAAATTCATTGTGTGCATTTGTATTGGTAGGTTAATTGCAGCTGCTCCAGCAAATGTAACTGATCTTTCTGAGATGTATAAGATGTCCTGATGTTACGTGTGTCATGCAGCACACGTAGCTGGGAAATAGTGCTGAGGTAGGACAGAACATTCTAAAGAGCTAGACGTGTCTTTCTCGGAACACAGTGTACAGATGCATGTGTGTGCTTGTGTAAATGAGAGAGAGCTTTCAAAAGTTGTTTTAGTGAGATATCTATCCCCAACAATCCCTTAACACTCCCTAAACAAAAGCTATAGGTTTCAGAATAAAACTCACAACAGTTAAAACGACAGAGGTTCGGTAAACAGAAATGCCAGATAAGGACTATGCTGATGAAACTACACTTGATTATAATTTCCCCGTTCCACTCCTTGTTCTTCCCGTCATCTGAAGTGAAATGCGTCATACTATCAACGGCAGGACAGATGGTTGGAATTCAGTCAGCGTTAAGAAAAACCTCCTTCCTGAAAGGTAACAAAACAGAGATAAAGATGTGTTTGTCTGTATAAGTTAAATATTCTCCAGGAACTGGATGTCACAGTGTTTTAATGGGTGTCATACTGTCCTTTTCATTCACACAGCCATTTAAAACTGGATGTCTAAAGTAGTTTTAATGGGTGTCATACTGTCCTTTTCATTCACACAGCCATTTAACCATATCATTTAATGTAATCTATAGAGGGTATTGCCTACACACTGGTCAGCCCCCGTTGTATTAGAAACCTTTTACATAATCTGGTTTCTTTAACTTGTAGCCTACATTATCTCCTGAGGCCAGAGCATATAAAGCAGACAGCAAATAGGCCTATATGTTGTGCAAATAGATCTAGATCTCACTATGATGTTTATCTTGGCATAAAACGGTCACATCTGTTTCACAGTTATCTTTTAATGAGGTAGTCACGGGTTCTGACCCCATTTCTCCTGCCTCACACTAATTTAATTTCAGACTCTCCATTTAACAGAAGCTTTTCAGTAAAGGTCATTGTGTCATCATTGCTGTAAATGCAACACCACCTGAGCCTACTAAAACGTCACTGCAAAATGCAGTCAAAGCACCGTTTAGACAGGCGGTCACAAAAAAAGAGTAATGCGACAGAGACCTCTGGTGGAAAGTTTAGGCATATTCATGACTTCTAGAAGCAATGCGTCGCCACGCACACTTTGATTTACATATTTATAAGCTTGATGTATAGGGAAACTATGTATCTAGCAACTGTGTAGAAAATTAAATGCACTGTTTATTTATTTGGAATCTTTATAAACATTTCGTAACACATGACTAGCAACTGTGCTTTCTGCTGTCAAATACATGGTGAAAATGTTATGTAACAATATCTCTACAGCAATATAATTTTGATTTAAGGCCAATGGAGGAAGTAAAAAACAATATTTGTAATGGTCATTTTGCATATAAGCCCAAGATAAATAAATAAATAAAACTTAAATGGTGCAAATTATATAGGGGATATTTCAAGTTAAATTTAAAACAAATGTAGTTTTGTGTATTTTTGCGACTTTGGAGCCCCCTACAGTTAACATCCATGCACTACAGTTCACTATCATTTAATCCAAGGGTGAAAAACTCAATTCCTGGTGAGCCTCAGCCACTGAGTTTAGATTCAACTCTAATTAAACACACATGATCCAACTAATCAAGTATTTCAGACTTATTTGAAAACTACATGGTATGTGCGTTGGAATAAAACTTTGCAGGCAGCATTTTTGCACGAAGGCAACTCATGAAACTGATTTCAGACAGGCTTCTGAGGCAGAGTATCAGTTTAATGATCTACAGCAAAATATAGAGAAGCTTTGGTGATAACTAAGTGAATATTTCATTACTGCAATATTAATTTCTCGCTAGAAATGACATCAAAAGTGGAAAACGTTGATCAAAAACATACATTTACACACAGAATGACCACGACTGCAACTTTCAGACGCCATCTTTAAATTTTAGCTTAGCTGTCACAGAATGAAACACACAGGATTGTGGGATATCAAAGGCAGTGAAGGATACATCTATGCTGCCTTCAAAAATCGGCCAGATGAAGGCATCTCAGGAGACAGGAACTGAAGCTAACACTGGACGTGCCTTGATGCCTTCCTACCTTGGAATGCGTCCTCCGAAAGCAACATTTTTTCGGATGCAGCCAGCATGAGTCTCTATCACCTGACAAGCTGAATAAACCATGCTAAAATTCATTCATAAAATTCACTCAGAAATTTTTTCCATGTTTTAATAAAAATCTAGGGTTTTTTAATAAAACGATTCATAAGCATATCTCCAGTAGCCTATGTTTTGTTTGTTATAAAGAAACTTTATACCTCGGTAGTGCAACTCACTCGTCAGAATCCTCGGAAAACTTCGACAGTTAGTTAAACCGACTCATTCGGTTCTTTTTGAGTCGGATCTGCTACTTCGACTGTGCGTCCTGCGTCATCAACCTGGATAAAGTTCGCTTCAGTTCGATTTTGTGAACAGGTGTTCTGACGAATAATACTAACCGGCTCAAAAGAACGATTCGTTCAAGAATCGAAGTTCGAACTATAACACGAATCTCGTAATAAAGGGCATGGGCCTACTTGCTGTTCCTGGTTGTGTTCATGTTGTGTTGATCTTAATTAGTAAATGTTGTAAATGATCAGATATCAAATGAAAAGAACTATGGTAAATGTGTCCCTCTTGAGTCATCACTGTTGATTAATGGCAGCGAAAGTGAAAGCATTTCTTGGGTGGAGCGCGCTCTGCTTTTCGGTTCAGCATTATAATTTCAGATCATATGCTGTAGGGGTAGCTATTCTTGATTTGTGGATTGCTCAGAAGAATTTGGTAAGAAACATTCAGGCTGCTTGTCTCCATTGTGATGCATTTGTACTCTTCTGGTTGTACTGCAATAATCAGATTTTCTGGAAGCCATCGACTTGAAACAATATTTCATAATATCAACATGGATCTAAATAAAACCTTATGTGTGAGCCGACAGAATACATACGATTATCGACTGTAAATGTATTTAGCAAATCTCTTTAACTACTGATGCATTTGTCAATTTTTCTTCTTTTTTAACAGACAAATCTAACTTTGAAAATGCCGAACGAATCAAGTTTCACGTTATAATTTAGTTATGTGCTTCAAATTTCTATTCGTACAGCAGTGAATTTCATATATGTGAAGCAAATACGGAGCTTCTTCTCTTGGTCCATTAATTCTTCCAGCGTCTCGTGCTCGGAAAGCTCGTGGATCGAAGAAGGTAAGATTTCTGTTTTATTATAATGTGTCCACTGGTTTTATTCAGAATAAATGGAATAATTCAAGGATCGCAATAGCAAACATTTATTTTGAAATAGGTTAATATCTGGCACAGCGGGGCATTAAAACGTTTTTTTTAAACGGAAACGGTGGTGAGTTGAACATCCTGTTCTGATGACACAAAAGTTGCAACTATGGCAGCTGAGAAGGACATTCTTTGTGTTCTTTTTGAAGTATTTTCAGATGAAATCGTTATAAATACGTGTTTAATACTGCAAAATAGGCTCGATGTTACAGTCACTGCCCTTGTCGCCCAGAATAAAAGAGACCGAGACTGTGTTTTGATTTATATGACCTTATTATATTTATTGTGAGTATTAGACTTATCATTATTGCTGATCACTGTTGTTGTGCTATGATATTGTAATATTTACCATTATATAATCAGAGGAGTATAGAAAAGTTTGTGAAAGTGTCATTCCATAATACAAAAGCAAAATATATAAATTAAATATGTATTCTATTTTTATGTTACATTAATCAGTGTCTAGCACACCTTCCTAATGAAAGGATATGGACCAGAAGACATTGCAATTACTAAATGATATTTAGAAAGACTTAAAGAAGTTCCAGATATATACTTGTGCTCTTATTATTTAAGTTATTTTGCCTTTAATGTAAATAAACATGTGCAAACAATATACTTGCTCTTGTGAATTTATTTTGATGTTTATTACCTTTACATACAAGTTCCCACTTTATATAGCAGTATGTGCATCTGTGGTATACAACAGCCATAGCAAGGTTTGTGTCAGCTTATTTACAACATTAGGCATATAGAAACTTCTACTATGACTTTCCTTGGAGCCATTGTGCAAGCTGTCTCTTTAATACTGTGTGGTTTATATACATGTTTCTGCTGATTGGGCTCACATTTTTGACACACCCACCAAACAAGAGAAAACAGATCTCAAACCCCGTTGCACACCGTTTCCAGGAAGCATGTCATTCAACCCAGAAAACGTAGCAAAACGTTGAACTTGAATGTGCCCATGGAGTGTCAAAGGTCTTTATGATTTCACATTGACTACAAACTATTTAAAATATTGCCACAGTAATAACTGACATAAAAAGTGGATATAAAAACATAAAAAGTGGATAGGGTAAATCATTTTTACAAAACTTAAAATCTATGTATAATTTATGAATTCATAAGAAACGTCTAAAATAATAATGCATTTATAAGGCCTTTTTATAAGACAGTTGATGTTTCTTTTTTTAGATGGCTACATTTGAAGATTATTGCATAATAACCCAGGAGGACTTGGAGGATATTAAAGACACCATATCTTCTCAGGATCTCCCATCAGCGATAAGCATGATCAAAGAATACCTCAAACAGCAGGATCTTGTAGAACTTAACATTGGTGTGACGGGAGAGTCTGGCTCTGGAAAGTCCACGTTTGTCAATGCATTCAGGGGTTTAGGAGATGAAGAAGAGGGCTCTGCTAAAACCGGCCCAGTAGAAACAACTATGGTGCCTGAGGTTTACCTTCACCCAAAATACAAAAATGTGAAAGTGTGGGATCTTCCTGGCATTGGAACACCAAACTTTAAAGCTGATGAGTACCTTAAACTGGTTCAGTTTGAACGCTATGATTTTTTCATCATCATTGCTTCAGATCGGTTCAGAGAGTGCCACACTCAGCTGGCCACAGAGATCATGAGAATGAAGAAGAGGTTTTATTTTGTTCGTTGCAAGACTGACTTGAGCATTGAGGCTGAAAAGAGAAAGAAAAACTTTGACCTGAAAAAGACACTGGATATCATCAGAGAGGACTGTGAAAAGGGTTGGTTCATTCAGCATGAAATTGCAATGTTTTGACAAACACAATTATCGTTACATTTTTGAGGTTGTCATTAACATTATGCTTTATTGTGGATATATATTTGGATATTAATATACATGATTGTAGAATTAATGATAATAGGCATTTTTGTATATGAATAATACAATAATCCTTTGTTAATGATTACATAATTCAAAATAACTTTTTCATTTTTGTAGGTTTGAGAAAGATCGGTATAGATGATCCTGCCGTGTTCCTGATTTCTGGATGGGAGTTTGGAAAGTATGATTCAAATGTTCTGCAGGAGAGGATGGAGAAGGAGCTTCCACAGCATAAGAGACATGTGCTGATGTTGGCTTTGCCGAATATCACACTGGAGATTAATGAGAAAAAGAAGAAAGCTCTAGAGCAGGACATCGGAAAAGTTGCTTTCCTGTCTGCCTGTGTGGCTGCTGTTCCTGTTCTTGGTCTTTCAATTGCTGTGGATTTATCCATCATAGCACACGAGATAGAGAAGTACTGCAACACCTTTGGTCTTGACAAGGAGTCTTTGGAGAAGCTCTGTGAAAGATATGGGAAGAGAATAGAGACTGTTGAGGGTCTGATTAAGTCAGCTTGGTATAAAGGAATATGCACAGGTTCAATCGCAACCATACTAAGAGACATATCCTGTCTGATAACAGAAGATGCTGTTGAGTCTGTTGTTAGGTTTATGCCACTTTTAGGCTCTGTGGCGGCAGGAGCAATGTCCTATTGGGCTGTGTCAACGATGCTGAAGAGTGCTCTGAATGACGTAGCAGAAGATGCCAGGAATGTGCTAATCGGTTTGCTGGAGACTGAAGTGTAATCAGAAAGATTTACTGTACCAGCTATTTAAAGTGGTCAGAAGGTTTATAAAACTCTATACTTAAATGTTCATTCTTTTGGAAAGAACAAAATAGTCCTGGCACATTTTATACACAGAATTTTAATATACAATTATGGTAAATATTTGTTATATTGATTTTTGATTTAAATGAGTGATCTAAGAAAAGCAATACTAGATACTAAATAATAAATCAATACCAAAAATGCAGCCTCAAAAGATAATTTAATTAAAAAGTACTTTAAGAGCACAGCATGAAACTGCAGTAACAAATGTGTTGCTTGTTTTCGAGCATAAATATATAAACATAAACAGCACTTCTCAGTATTTTCTACTCAGTAAAACTTGATACAAAAAGTAATACAATTAGGCCTGTTTAACTGTTAATTAATTACTAATATTCAATACAAGAAGTGCAATCTTCCCATAAAAAGTAACATTACACACTACATAATAAGTGGCAGATCTAGTTTGCGTTTACAATCCATGACTTAATGCACAGATCTATTTTGCTTTACTGTATCACGTTTTGTCCCATCCATAGCTATGGTTATCACTATCATCACAGTTTCAGATTCAGTCCATTTAAATAGGGTTGTTATGAAAGCCCGTTTCCACAGTTTAATGAAGAACAAAAAAAAGGTAATTGCACGTTTTTTTATCTCGCATCTGTGAGTTTATATCTCAGAATTGCAGGATTTAAACTCGCAACTGTGAGAATAAAATCAGACTTGCCAGATACAAACTCTTAAGTCTGACTCTTGGGGCCACGGGGGCCCTAAGCAGCTGCATAGTTCGCTTATGCTTTGGGCCGCTCCAAATGCAAACGCACAGATTACCCAACATTGGTTACACTGTAATGACAGTGAAATGACCCAGCAGCTGAGGTAGACTACAGAAAAACTATGGGTTAAAAAATTATAAAATACCCAGCACCTGGGTATTAATATATTAAAATATTAAACCCAATAAAATGACCCAACAGGCTGAACTCAGCATTTTTTTACAGTGAAAGTGGGTTACCCCCAAAAACACTGCCATGAAAAAAAATGGTATGAAAATGTCTTGCAAGACACCTTCTCCCAAAGATCCGGGAACAATTTGGTGATGATCTGTGCTTTTTCTAGCATGATGGAGCACCATGTCACAAGAAGGCAAGAGCATAGACAATAAAAGAAATGGACACAGCGACCCCATTGGAACTCAATTGAGACAAGTGAAGCCCATTTTTAGCGATTTTTAGCACTTCCGTTTCTGACGCGCAGACTCAAACTAAGCTTGATGACGTCAGCAAGCTGCCTGACAGTTGTAAATCTTCTAGTAGCTGTGCGTGCAAAATGCCATCGTTAATCTTGCAGAGACGGCGAGCTTGAGCGGGGAGTTCTTTGGCGTGAGTGAGCAGGAGTAAGTATTCTGATTAATTATTTTGTATAGTATTTTAAAATGTAACGCCAGTACGCCATATCTCTTGACGTCTCCCCGATTGCCTGCGAGCTTCTCCTCCTGTCTGTACGGTAATTCTCTCTACTGTGCGACAGAGAGTCGAGTGGTTATGACGCAATCGTTAGCCTATTTTTACAAAAACTGTTTCTACGGGGCCATAATGTAACATAGAAGGTAATGGAGCCCTTTATACATTTGTCGTGTATCTTTAGAAATAAATAATGGACAAATGGAGTCTTTAAACGCCTCAGATGTAAAGTTATTCGCTGTCAAAGTGACGCCAAAATGAATGGGAGTCAATGGGATGCTAACGCAAGTGAAGTTCTGCTACAAGATGGCGGCACGCGGCCGACTTCAACTTCCGGTCGACTTCCTTGCCCCCTGGGCAAGAGTGATAATAAGTGCTTCAGAGATCATATTGAAATCCGTAGCCAGGCAACTCCCAATCCCACAGAGAACCTGTGGGAAGTCCTGGACAAGCAGAAGCCCACAAATTGAGATCAACTGCAAGCGTTAATAAGTTAAAAATGGATTGCATTGGTCAGGATTTGGACAAAAAGCCAAGGTCTTCATTGAAGTCAAAATCTTACATACAGCACCTTTAAGTGTCAATAACAGTCTTCGTTGCCTTCTAAGAAGTTATCATCCGAAGCAGTAGGTGGCGCTGTGGGGTTTAGAGTGTTTCCGTTCACACAGTGGACACGTCATGCTAGCGGAACACTAAAATCATCTGCTCGTGTGATCAACTGGCTTCCTAATTTTGAGGTTCAAGCCGACGGACGAAGGTAAAGTGCCTGCTAAATATATATATGTATATATTTTATTGAAAGTATGGTGAGAATGACGCATTTAAACATGAGGTTTGTATGTGTTTGTGTATACGTAAACCGTCGACTTTGTATAATCTAAAATGAACGTGAAATGTGATCGTAGTTTGTCGCATTTAACATTACTTTATAGATACTAGATTAATTGATATTAGTCTTTCAATGCATGTTTTAGTATACTGCATTAAATATAGTTAATTATGCTCTGGAAAAAAATTACGCTGAAATTATGTTCTTGTGTTGTACACGTAAGCAAACAAAATCAACCTTTTGAAGTATATCGAGAGTCGTAATTTTACATTAAGTAAATGTGTATTTTAAAAGGTGCATTATAGAACTGTAAACTGTAAACACGAGCCTTTTATTGGAAAATGGACTCATTCATTCATTGCTGAATTTTTTTATTTTTAAATCAAGTGGCTTCAAATGTGTATCCACCAGATCATACGCTTGTGTTTTCCAGCACTGGAGATAACGTTTTTGTAGTGGTTTCATTTTTCCTAACAAGTTGAGATTCATTATATTCATTAAAAACGGCATTTCATCCCACAGATGAGGCTGCTCTGTATATTTGCTCTGGTTGCTGTGGTGGGTCTGGTGGCAGGAGAAGAAGGGGCTCGTCTGTTGGCCTCGAAGTCCCTGCTTAACCGATATGCTGTAGAGGGACGAGACCTTACCCTGCAGTACAACATCTACAATGTGGGCACCAGGTATTGTTCTCTCTGAATTTAACCAAATAAGTTTAAGGACTGATAAAGGGCTTTGTGTTATGTTTAAACCTCATATACATTAAGTAGCTGATGGGAGCCTTTCTAATCTAGTTTATTATTGTTTAACGTTTTTCCTCCTTTTTGCCACTTTCCAGTGCTGCGCTAGAGGTTGAGCTGTCCGATGACTCGTTCCCCCCTGAAGATTTCGGCATTGTCTCTGGAATGCTCAATGTGAAATGGGATCGTATTGCTCCGTATCCTCATTCATTAAGCAATAGTTGTCCCAGATACAGGCAACATACACACATATATATGTGTATATGTGTGTGTGTTTTTACATTGTTTAGGGGCATTCTAAGTCCACTGTGGATTCGCATCCTTGTTTAAACTGTGTAATCCTGTTTAATCTTAAATCAATCACTTTTGTCTTTACTGATAGCACTTAACATCATCAGTACTGTATCAGACAGTCAGCATGCTTTATTTACTTTGTTCTTCAGTAGATTATGTTCCTTAACTCTTCCTCTCTTCAGTGCTAGTAATGTTTCTCACACAGTTGTTCTGCGGCCTCTGAAAGCTGGATACTTCAACTTCACCTCTGCTTCTGTTAGTTATCTGGCTCAGGAGGGTGGACAGGTTGTGGTAAGTGGAGTCCTGCGATATCTTTCATGTACATAGTCAGTATAAGGAACTTTTTTTTTTTTTTTTTTTCTGTGCATCGTTTAGCCCTTATATATTAAATTTTGCACAATGTTTTATTATTGCAATATATGTAAATGTAGTTATTGGCTGTTAGCTAAGCCTTTTCTTGTTCTTTGCATCTCAAAGGTTGGTTACACAAGTGCTCCAGGTCAGGGAGGCATCCTGGCCCAAAGAGAGTTTGACAGACGCTTTTCTCCACATTATGTAAGTGCTTTAATATGGAAAATGGTGTAAAATGCTCTTTAATGTATCATAGCCTGTGCAGTTATATTTAAATCTAATCTCTGTTTTTCCATTTAAAAGTTGGACTGGGCAGCTTTTGGTGTCATGACCCTTCCCTCCATTGGCATCCCTCTGCTCTTGTGGTACACCAGCAAGAGGAAGTACGACTCACAGAAGAGCAAAAAGAACTGAGTTATCTAATACAGGATAAAAACAGATCAGGGATCATTGTGGGAATGGAAGTGCATTATGGTTGGTGGGAGTTGAGAATTTTGTTTTTGAATAAATTACCCATATTGGGGTAAATGGTCAGTGAATTAATCTTTTAAGTGAGTTTGGTCTTCAATAAGCATCAAGTAGGAGGATCACCAACTGCTTCTGACATTAAAGTGGCATTTCCAGGGTGGCTTCAGGTGCACCATTTTATTTGTTTTATTTTTTATTTTTGCAATGCTTGTCAAATGCTAAACAGAACTGTACAGTCCTTCATGATCAGTGCGGGGCTTGTTTGTGGAAATAAAAGAGGGATTTATAGAGATCCTCTCATTGTGTGTCTGCTTTCTTGTTCTGTGATGTTCTTCTCATGTAGTGATTAGTGCATTCTTAGTCCTTTATGGTAATATCATCTTTCTATCAGCTAAGTAATGCAATAAAAAAAAAACTAGTTCTATTATGGTCTATCAAACGTTGTTTGAAGCTATCAATTTACTGAAACAAACAAAATCAGTGGCTTTTAAGCTAAATAAATATATTTAATTATAAGTGGTTATTTAATTATGAAATTATTTGCTGTGCAATTACAAATTGAAAAATAAAATCCAGATTAAATTTAAATGATAAACAGATAAACATGCCTACAACCTCCATGGGGAGGTCACTATTAACAAGCCTTATAAATGTATATACAGGTTATATAATGTATGCAATGTTATGTTATAGTACATATATGTATCATCCTAATATTTATTACTATGCTGTTTTTAAACTTATACAGAGTGTTTATAAAGGAAATACTTTTTTGGTGAATTCGGAGCTCTATATCGTGAGGTCAGCGTTTGGGTTTTGGTGGGGGAAGACACGCTCTAGAGCTGGTTGGTCTTTCTGGAATTTGCTCATAAATGGAGCTGGAGGAAGCATTCAGATTGGGCTGCTCTGAATGATGAAAACCAGAGTGTTGAGGTTGAGTCATCATTGGGGACACACCAAAACTCGAGGGAAAAATCATAAAATGTAGCATTTTTATAACAGGCTGAGCACCATGTACTACACAGAATATCACTCATAAAATCTTCTCATGGATATTTACCTGCCCAGTGAGCTCTGGTCGTAAAGGACCATGAGCAGATCTTGGGGGTGGTCTAAGAGGAAGACTAGGCACAGGTCTTGGTACAGCATAGGCTTCTTGGGCACCCTTGATGTTCACCTCAGAATACAGATGATTCTTTGGAAGGTTCACTGAAGAAAAGGTCAAAACAACAAATAATGTACCAAATAAGCATGTATATGTTTTATATACTATATATTATTTTAGTGACCCTGTTAAATGCATGGTTCTTTTTAAACCAATTTAAATCATTCTTATATTTTAACTCCAGACAGGAAACGTTAAAAACTAGTAAATCCTTAGCGAGTTTGATGCTTGTTTTCCTCATTTCTAACCTTCCTCCGCTGCTGCCGCCTGTCTCCTCCACCCCACGGCATAGCAGTCAATCTCTTCTGGATGACTGCGTATGTGTGGAGTTTCTTCATAAGTGTGCAAGGGCTCCATTTTCCAGTATTTTGGGTCTGCTGTTGTATTAAAGTCTGGGATGGATGGAGTGGTAACGGCTGCTGTCACTCCCTGGAGGTCAGGGTGGGCACTGAAATTGGGGGTATTTTCTGATACTGCTCTGGGGGGTTTGTTAACTCGAGCATACGGGACATCCACAGGAGAAGCTTGATCCCCTGGTAGATTAAGATTTGAGGGTCTTTCAGCAACCTCAGAACTGCCATACTAGAGGGAGGAAAAGTAGTATTAAAGAAGTATGTCCTGTTAGTGTATAATATTTATAATATGGCATTAAACACTTAAATAAAAAAGTCTTTACTAACTTTACCCTTACGAAAATTAACCCTACACAATTTTTTTTTTTTTTTACCATTTGCATAACCACAGTTTTACTACCATGGTTAAACTATTGTTAGTGTAGCAAAACCATGGTTTAATTGTGGTTACCCTGGTTTAACTATTGTTACCATATTTTTTGGTTTGTAGTAAAACCATGGTTAATTTTCGTAGGGATAAACTTTGTGTAGTTTGATTTGATGGCACAAGGCAGTAGGAGCTTTGTCTAGAAATGATGTTATCTAGTAAATGTGAGCTGTTTTTGGCATTAGATAACTTCCCTTTAGAAGTATTAATTAAAAGAATCAGTTGCTTAGGGATTCGGATTAGCCGCCTTGTTTTTGATTCACTCAAATTAATCGATTCAAACGAATCATTTTGTGTTCAATTAAAAACAAAGATGATATTCTTGTCCACAGATATGACTTTGAAATAAGGCTTGATTTTTAATCAGTTTCATTATCCCTCAAAGTTTAATACAAGAAATGTCAGAGAAAATAAAATTGATTTTGCTTTTTGCTTTCATTATCTGTAATTTACTTACTTCTAACCCAGGAGGCGCTGTTTCAGTTCCATACTTGCTTTCTGGCAGTGAGTGAGTCTTTTTAAATGGCTTTCTCACAGCTGCATACTGCACAGACTCTTCTGTAGCAGAAGTGGTCTGTTTGGAGGGGTTTGTGGGTAATGAGTTCAGAACAGCTGGACCTATAGCCATGGGCAGTTTTGTCTGCTCCTCTTCATCTATTGCTGCTCCATTTCTCTCTTCTTCCCCGTTCTTTACCCTCCACGAATTAATTTCTGCAAACCCCTCATCAGGCTAGATAACAAGAAAAAAAGATATGATATAAAGTGAGATATAATATCTCCCTTTCTGTATTAAAAATCATAAAGATTTGCTAGGGGAAAAATGTTTGTGTACCTGCATGCAAGGCACAGTCAACATCTCATTAAAGGGCCCCACAGGATTATGGGTGTAGTAGCTGATTAGGTCGTCCAGGCTTCCATGACGGCTGTGTTCTCCAGCAATTAGATATACACTACCAGGTGATCCACAATCCTCCTCTTCAATTATGAAATGACGACACCGGTCTTCTCCTCTAGGATTTTTAATGAATTTGTTATTTAGTGAGTGAGATTACGGATTTTGAAAATATGTGCAATGACACCAAAATGTAGCTGAACACACTGCATAAATTAAATGCCATTACATTACATTACAAAACATCTTACTTCTATAAGATATACTAGTATTTGGGATAAAACAAGTAAAGTTTTCCAAAAAGTACTGCAATTGCAAAAATGGCTCATTAAATGGAAGTTATTTTTGAGAAAAGGCCCAACATTGTTTGTGTGCAGATGACACTTGATTTGATATTTTGTTGTACACAACAATTAACAGGCTGTCTGTCGGTCACATTTTTGACTCTCCATCTGTGTGATGAAGGTGACTCTTCCTACAGCTTACATTGGCATGCCACTAGGTTAAG
This sequence comes from Cyprinus carpio, assembly GCF_018340385.1. NCBI lineage: Eukaryota > Metazoa > Chordata > Actinopteri > Cypriniformes > Cyprinidae > Cyprinus > Cyprinus carpio. The sequence goes on along the minus strand of NC_056590.1, from coordinate 12,293,998 downwards.
AGATGTGTCTGTCTTTGAGTTATTTAAATCATTTACTTTACTGATTTGTTTAAACACTGACTCGATCAGGAAAAAAAAGACTGTTTTATTGAATCAATCACACAACCAATTTGTATGAACTCTGATACATTCATAAACAAAACATCACTACTGTATGTCGCACACTGGTCGATTTTGCTTATTAAATTTTTGTATACTGAACAATTTTTTAATCCAACACAATCACATTTTTAAGGCCCATTTACACCAAGGATGATACCTGTAACAACACATTTTTATACAGTTTTAAAAAGTTTTAAAATATGAGAATAGGGAAGATAACAGTAATGCAGAACAATATGTTTTGAATCCACCTTAAAGGGATACTCGACCCCAAAAATGAAAATTTTGTCATTAATCACTTACCCCCATGCCATTCCAAAGCCGTAAAAGCTCCATTCATCGAGCTTTTACGGGTTTGGAATGACATGGGGGTAAATGATTAATGACAAAATTTTCATTTTGGGGTCGGGTATCCCTTTAAAGAGCTCAAGCATTTAAAGTGGCAGGTGACAAAACTGCAGCACACACTTCACGCATCATAAACAGAACATTATCTTGAATTGGTGTGGACACTAATTGTCCTAGTTATCTTTAACGTTATCATTTTTAGTATGAACATAAGAATGTCACTTTAATAATTTTGTGGGTGTGTGTGTGTATGTGTGTTCAAAATAAAGTACCTGTAAGACAGCACAAAGCCGATCTTTGACTCGCTGAGCCTCAACAGGAAACTGCCTTGTGGCTTATCCTGCAGCAGCTGTTCCGCTTCCCTGAGAGAGTGAGAAAGACAGGTTGTGTGAAAATGGAAACCAAATATATGTATTTGACACTGTTTCACATCTGCATTTGTGCAGCTTTGCTTGTGCACCTGTTTTTTCTGATATGTTTTTGGAAGAATATTTAGATGTGGCTGTAACCTGCGTGTAGCAAAACCATGGAGCCAGCAGGGGAGAGGCTGTCCGGGCCTGTGCAGCCGAGGCAGCTGCGTTCTTTCAAACCACAGCAGAGTGTGAGCGCGCAGAGATGGAGTCAGAGCCTCCAGGGGCCTCACGGGCCCCAAAACCAGAGCAGGATCTATTCGCTTCACTGTCATCTTTAACATACAGAATCCAAGTAGGATGTCATTTAGATATAATTTAAGTACATTTTAAAATATTACAATGTAAAATGTTTTCATGGTTATACTAGTAGGCTACCTTGTAAATATAAACTACAAAAATCTCATAATGAACATAAACATGGAAATAGACTTGAGTATTAAAAAAAAAAAAAAAAGAAGTACTATTTTAAGATCATTTGACAAATTAAAATCAGCTTGAGGTGATTTTGAAAATGACTTCAAAAGCCCCCAGAAGTTAGGATTATTTCAGAATACTTAAAAACATTTTATATAATAAATTTGGCCTGAAAATTAAAAGCTTTGTCAGTTTTTACTTTGATGTTGGTCGAACTGACCAACCTGCTATTTCTTTACTTCAAAAGGCTCTTTAGAGAGAATGTAGAACAGGTGAACCACTGATAGAAGTGTTTTTGTTTTGTGGAAATTGTAGCGTATGCACATTTTAACTTTGTGGACATTAGAAGGTATTTCAACCGATTATATTGTATAATAATAAAATATATATATACTGTATATGTGTATAATCATACTATCATACAGGCTTAAGGTAGTTTAATTAACAATTATTTGAATTCAATATTCTGAAGACTTTTAAAGTCATGGTTACACATCTAAAACTTGACATATTCACCTCATTTTCCTTCTGATGTCCCTGGTTTAATTGCTCTATCCCTTGTTGTGCTGTGGGACGACACTTTATGCTCCGTCGGGGTTTTACAGGAGGTTTCTTGGTTGTGGGATGATTCTCTGGAGCTACAGATGGACGGGGTTTTGGTCTCGGGTAATGGACAGGAAGAGTGCTCAATCGCTCATCTTTCTGCTGAGATTCAGCATCTGTACAGAAATAAAATGAATCGTCCTAAATTTGATCGTTAAAGCAGACAGTATTGAAGAGTTTATCAATAGTAAATGAAAGATGGATGTGATTTAATTTGTTCAAATGATTATCTTATAATGCCCTCAACCTTCGATCTATTATTTGCCTTTTGAATGTATTTATCTTTAAATACTTTCAGATGTTTAATATTAACTTTTAGAAGTGAGAATCTAAATATCAGATACAACATCAGTGTGCAAGATTTATCAGTTGAGATACAGTTAGAATCACACCAGAGTCAGGCTCAAAATAACCCTCAACGGAAATGTCATGTTCTCCACAAGCACGTCAGCAACACAGAACATTCTAGATACCAAAAACAATCAACAAAATAATAATGTTACAAATATTAAAGCCTCTGTGTAACACTAATGCTGTGTTGAAAGATTATGTTAGAGCCATGCAGTCAGAATCACTTCATGTGTCTGAGAATTATAAGGAGTAGATTATCATGTAGATTTTTATTGTCATTTTATACTACACAAAGTCTAGGACATTTCTGTTTTTTAATCTATAACTCTCAATACTATATTAATGCTAGATTGCCTATAATCTATTTTAACACATTAAAACAAAATAAGCACAGCTTGAGCACCATATAGCTTCATTCTGACAGTAAATAAAACATGAAAAATATATTTACTTTCACAAAATGATAAATTAAATAAGTATAACCGTGTCAAAATAACAGCTATCTGACATTCTAAAAAAATATGGACATTTTAAGATTTTAAAAGAAAGCATTTTCAGTCGTCAGTGTACCGTCAGGAGAAGCAAGTAAACACAACTTATCTTAAAACCATCAGGTTGTGGTTTGTTCATTTTTTGTAATAAAACAGTTGATTTCTACCTTAGAAAGAATTATTATGTAAGTTCAAAAGGTGTTGAGAGATAGCTGACCTTTAATATTTTGGTAGTCAAACTCCATGCTCAAGTGCAAGATGTAAAATGTTACCTCTTCCTATCTGTTCTTGAGTGTTTCTGCCTCATCCTGTTTAAATGCATGTGTGAGTGAGAGAGAAAGAGAGCGGAAAAGGTCACAGGCAAAGAACTGCTAGTGATTGTGTGCAGATTTCATTTTTAAACTTCTTGTGAAATATTCAGCGGATGTACTAACTCTCAAATAAACAACCTAACAATTTACATTGATTTTCAAAATTTGCAGTGCACTGGAAAAAATGATTAGTGTAGAAACCAAATAACATCAGAAATTGCTAGTAAATTTCACAAACAATTACAAAGAAACAGAAAGTAACACATTGAATTAAATGTGAGCTTTTGAAGTAGAAAAACTGAAATGTTATTTTCTTTTAAAACATATTACAATAATCGTTTATTTACAACTTTAATTTTTTTTTTTTTTACAGTGTGCCACAATTTATGGATTTTTTAAATAATTTGAACTACAACTAAACAACTAACAAATTCTTTAAAACAAAAGCTTTGAAAGGATATGCATTAACTTAACTTGCAAAAAAATGATATGTAAAAGTGGAGGTACTCTTAACATGATTCACTTTTTAATCATAATATTATGTTACTGCAGTTTTACTGAGTTTCTGTAGAAACTCTTTTTTTTATGTTTTTTTAACAAAACTCATGTTGTTTAAAACTATCTGTAGAATGTTTCCCTCTTCAACACAAATTGTAAAGATCTACATTTGTATCTATGTATCCTGTATCTATGTGCATGTGCTTTTTATGTATGTTTATTTTTAAGTACAGTGAGAGTGTTGTTAAAGTGAGAGAGAAAGAGTGAGTGTGTGTGTGAGAGAGAGAGAGAGAGAGAGAGAGAAAAGAGGCAGTTGTGTCACATGACTTGCTCACCACACAGGATGAGAAGGAACGACCACAATGAACAAGAGAGGTGAGAAAAATAGAAATAGATGACAAAAGAGGTATACAAATGGTAAGCAAAGTACTGTGCCCATTACCCACAAGCTTTACTTTAACATTTCTATATAATGTATTGGTATACACAATGAGATTTTTTCTTTGTCTTTCTTCCTCGCTTTTTGTTTCTGTATTTTATTTAGGTCCATATTTTTATAGTGTTATTATGATGCTATTATTAAAATTATTATTAAAATAACATGTTATTTTTGTGAACTCATATCTTTAGTCCAAAATAATTCTCAAATTAATTCTCATTTAACAACATGTTTTACTTTTGTGTCCATTGTCTTTTATTTATTTATTTATTCTCTTTCCAAAATAATTACCTCCACTAGAAAGCACCTCCACTAGATGGCGCACGTACGTTAACATTCAGAATGAAATTCGGCACGAGACAGGAATAAAAATTACCTGTCATTCGTTGGACTTGACAATAGCTACTAATAAGTCATGCATACCAGACAATATACAACGGTTTTATTTAGAGTGATTGTCATGCACAATATTTTCTCTTTCTATGCGTTCCACTTCCTTTTAATCTGATTCAAAACGTCTGTTTCAAAAATGTGTTGGTTAAATAAGAGCAGCTGTCCAGCCATTAGGTCTGAATTGAGTCTGCTGTAATTCTTGCCTGCACTATTGTAATTCTCCGAAAATTGTCCGAATTGTTTCTCCTGCTTAAATGCACAAATAAGTCCCTTTTGTCTGCAGCAGAAATGCATAATTTTAGCATCAATCTCTCAACCGTGAATTCCAGAGGTTTATGGAGCCGCAGAGAGAGAGTTACCTATGACACATACATCCCCGTTTTCCATGAGGTGTGCTGCGGCAAGCAGTCTTAACATTTAGTGCTTAAAACTAACTGTGTAGGCTATGTTACAAATGTATTTTTAATTACATAAGTAATCCAATGGCAACTAATATACCGAGTTTTAGTAGTAACTATTCATTAGATGGTAGTTAGATTAGACTGTTTGCGAGTGAATATTTGTTCCAGTAGTAGGCCAAATAGTTTTTGTAGTAAAAAGTGATTCACTTTATTCCCTTTAACCTTATTCCTTTGCTAGTCACTATTTTAGTGGATAAGTTATTTTTGTGGATAAGTACCTGTTCCAGTGTTACTAGTAAATAATACTAAGTTGTTTGTATGAATTCTATGAGTGTGTGGTTCAGATATTCTCTTGCAACTATTCATTTTCAAAAAAACATCTAAAGACACATCTTTTTCGCCAGCACTTGACCAACTAATACTAGGGCTTACCTTTTCTTTTCTGTTCTATTCTATTCTATTCTGAAAAAAAAAGAATAAACCTAGCTACGTGTATTATGCTGGACTGTCTGAGACTTGTCATAGCACTTGTTGTTGTTTTCTCATTGGTCTGATTGCTGCTATTGTTCTCATTTGTAAGTCACTTTGGATAAAAGCATCTGCTAAATGACTAAATGTAAATGTAAATGTAAATGTAATTGTGTAGGCTATTTCTATTGCTGATACCCATTCCAGTTTTTACTAGAATTAGGGTAATTACTACAACTTATTATTTCATTTTAATTTAGTTACTTGTAACTGTAATAAATAGTTACTGTCAATTATTCAGGACTATTGAAAAGCATACTGTTATCTATTTATAGACACCCAACTGCTCTATTAAAGAATAGTTACTACCTCCTAATGAATAGTTACTACTAGTGAAATTCAGTGCCAGCTGAAATCAAAATGATGTGACATAGGCCTAAATGTGATTAGTTGTTACCTGAGTTCAACATATGATTGGATTATATAGTAGTCACTATAGTTGTTTTAGTAGGATTAGTAGGATGGATTGCTTACTAGAAATTTTAAGAAGTTAGTTTCAAAAAGTATTAGTGTAGAGCAGTGGTTTTCAAACCAGTCCTGCGAGTACTCCCAACACTCCACAGTTTCTGTGTCTCCCTCATCTATCACACCTGATTCAACTCATCAGCTCATTATAGAGACTGCAAGATCTGAAATGGGTGTGTCAGATATAGAGAGACATACAAAATGTGAGGTAATAGGGGTGCTTGCAGGACCGGTTTGAAAACCACTGGTGTAGAGGCGTAGTGTTAAAACGGCTTGCCACAAGCGGGCACTGCACTGACATGGTCAGCATGAGCGTTTCCTCATTTCTGTACTAGCGCGTCCGCAGCCAGAGGAGCTCCGGAGGAAATACTGTTAACAGACACGACGCGGCTTCATGACGGATCTATGCCAGGTACGTCCCATAATTCAACCAATTCTTCAGGTTACAGGGGATTTGACAATTAATATGCTCTTCTATATGAAAGCAGGGAGATACGAGAAAATAAAACTTGAACATATTACGCAGTGCATGATGGAAGTTATTAATAAAAGGAAATGGACATTCATTTAATCGTTGCATTGCGATCGTGTCACTTTGGGGCTTCCTAGGTGCGTAGCTCAGAAACACTCGCAGTGGAATATAGAACAGACACGACGCGCGAGAATGAGACACGAACAAGTTTCCACACGCAGGTTTCGTTCGTGTTCTGCAGTCGATAGGAGACGTTGGATTTGGTTAAAAATTTTTAATTGTTATGTGATTTGGTTTCATCGCATGTGGGATTTTCTGTCATTGTAAGACCAAAGAAAAACGGAACAAAAAGCAAAAACTACAGTTTAAACGTTAACTTCTTTCATTCACATTCTCTTAAAAAATTTGTCAAGACTGCTTGAGTGTTAAACCTGTGTGGGCTTCAGAACTGCCAATTACTTTATTACGTTGTTTAAAATAAAGTAACTAAGTAATACAGATTGTTGCATAACTAGTTAGTGATATTTAAGTGGTTATCACCTAGAACTGCCAGGGTCTGGGTAACAAACCACAAACCTCCCAGGCCTGAGGGTAAACAATTAGACATGATATTTCCTCTGGATTTAGTTTTTTTTTTTTTTTTTTTTTTTTTTTTTTTTTAAAAAGGAAAAGAAAAAAAAAAACTTTCTTTTGTCCATATTTGGTTTGCATAGCATGGATTTAGCTGAAAGGCGTTACTGATTGCATGTGTAATTTTGACCTCACATTGTAAAAGAAGTTGTCAGGTAACCTGTGTGATTCATATGATAACATCTAGTTAAAGGGGTCATATGAGGCGATTTCAATTTTTCCTTTCTCTTTGGAGTGTTACAAGCTCTTGGTGCATGAAGAAGGTCTGTAAAGTTGCAAAGACTGAAGTCTCAAACCCAAAGAGATATTCTTTATCAAAGTTAAGACTCTGCCACACCCCCCTAAAATGGCTCATTCAAACATGCCCCCACATCTCTACGTCACTATGTGGAAATATTTGCGTAATGCCACCCAGATGTTCACGCAAAGAAAGAAGGCGTGGTTTCAGTAACCGCAGTTGAAGCAGCCATGTCAGGGAGATGCTGTGTATATCTAGGCGAAAGCAAAAGCGCTTTATTTGGCCTTCTGAAAGTAGATGCATTATGGAATCTTTAAGATTACTTACAACAGAGCAGCAACGCATTTTATGGACAACCGTTTTGTGAACCTAATTCTGACTTTGCTACGACAATCTGGCGCTTCTGAATCAGCTACTGTAAGTGTGTTTTGTTATTAAAGTATTGCTATTGACTGTTAAAATGCGGAGTTTTGCGTGTCGTGTATGTGTGTGTGTGTGTGTGTGTGTGTGTGTGAGAGCGAGAGAAAGAGAGAGAGAGAGAGACACAGGGTCACACAGTGGAGTCAGCTGTTTTAACCGTCTGTGGCTTGTGTACTGCAAACACATAGGAGCTTCATCACTGTGTCTGTCACTCGACTCTGTTCCCCTTTCAGGCTTGAACTGATGGTAAAACTAAGGACATTATTAACTGTCTTTACATTTATTTTGAAAGTTGAAGCTCACGATAATGGAAAGAGGCGTTACATTTCCGATGAGTGTGTGCTGTGTCACAATGCACTGGGTCAGTTGGCCAATCAGAGCAGACTGTGCTTGTCAGAAGGCGGGGCATAGAGGACCTACAATAATGTACAGTATTTGAAAAATAATGTGTTTTTTGAACATTAAATCATGTCAACATATTCTGTTACACCAAATACACAAAATAATGATCTTTAAAAAAAGCATCATATGACCCCTTTAACTGCTTTTATTCAAGTCAAAACTGTATTTTAACATGACTCAATCAGCCTAACTTCAAGTTATAGGCAACTGGGTTTAAATAGTATGTTATATGTGCTTGTGGTGGGTTTCCTGGAAGCCTGTGCTAGAAAATATAATGGCATAAAAAATGTTTTTGTCAATTCATAGACCTTGTTTTCCTCAATTATATTGTTGTAGGGGAGAATCCGTAGCTCTAAGACTAAAATAGGGATGTGGTCATTATTTTGGGCGTTTTGTGGTTGAGGTGATCCTGTAGATTCAGCAGGAAGTTTTCAGGCTTTGGAATTGCTCTTCAAGTTCTTTCTTTGATCTTGTATAGAAGGGAATGAAAGCAAGCTCATGCTCAAATTTCAGAATCCACTCACTTGAACGTGCAGGTGCAAGCACACATTTGACTCAGCTGAGTTTACAAAATAAAGTAGCTAACATAATGTGATGGAAGATAAGCTCTATCCTTAGTGTATGTACCTTTTAAAATAAAATATTGCAAAATGCAGTTATGATGCAAAAATGACAACACAAGCTGAAACTAATTGCTGAGCATAGTTTTATTGGATATGAGTGTGTAATTTCATTTGACACAGCTGAGTGAGTGTTGCTCCAGTGAAGCAAAAAGGGAGTTTTTTTGTTTTGCAATGAAGGCTATTGTTCTGCTCTTTGGCTTTTTTCCTGGTATTTTCCTGGTGGAAGCTGAAGTGAGATGGGTGGTGTGATATTTTGGAAAAGCTGTTCCGTTCCCTCTCACACAGTTGATGTGCACTTTAAACCACACAACTAACGTGCAAGCTATGCACTTTGAATGTCCAGTGTGCTCTGTAAACTTCAGTTTGGCACACAGAAAAATAAGCTGTTGTCTTTATCATCACAGAGCAATGCAGATGGATTTAAGAACATGAGATGTGTGGTGTGATTGCATCTGTGTATGGCGCGTCTTCTAGATAAAAATGATTGATTGTATCTGTGTTATGTAAAATAACTTTTTTTTTTTTTAAAAGACACTCCCTTGCTAATTTTTTTTCTCTTTCAGCTTTTAAGCACTGATCTCTGATTGGCTGGCTGGCTGCTCCAGACATTGTTAGACTTGAAGTACTTGTATAATTGAAGTACCTTTTTTTTTTTTAAAGAAAATGTGTTTGCTTGTTTCTGTGTGAAACTAACAGCCACAATGCTAGACAGCTGCTTGCTAAGTGATGTGACATACAGCCAAGTATGATATTCTGGGTGGTTGCTAGAATTCAAGTATATTTCAATTCAAGTATATTTGTATAGCGCTTTTTACAATACAAATCATTGCAAATCAACTTTACAGAAAATTAAGTTTCTACAATGTTTAGTAGTAGCTTATCAGTGGTGACTGCCAGTTTATGTGCATATGGCAGAAATGTACGGAAAAATCAATTAAAGACGTAATGAAACAGACGATGAACACTATTAACAGCAATTATTATATGATTCAATTAAACTCATAGCAAAAGTTGGTAGTTCTGTATGTTGTTTCAGGGTTAGCATCATCTGAGGTCCTCTGAGGGGTTGGCATCATCTCTTCTCAGGTGTTCTGGATCCAGACTGAAGCTTGAATAAATCCTAGTTACAAAACAGAGAAACAAATAGAGACATAAATAGCATTGCTGCTGTTCCAACCAAGTAAAATTAATTAGTTTAACCCAATCTAAAGAATAATAATGCACATCTGATCAGATATAACTGCAGTCCAAAATTATGAGATGCATTATTTGAATGCTTGGCCAAAGAGGTGTGTTTTTAATCTAGATTTAAACAGAGAAAGTGTTTCTGAACCCCGAACATTATCAGGAAGGCTATTCCAGAGTTTGGGAGCCAAATGTAAAAAAACTATACCTCCTTTAGTGGACTTTGCTATCCTAGGTACTACCAAAAGTCCAGCGTTTTGTGACCTTAGGGAGCGTGATGGGTTGTAGCGTGGTAGAAGACTAGTAAGGTATGCAGGAGCTAATCCTTTTAGGGCCTTATAAATAAGTAATAATATTTTGTAACTAATACGGAACTTAACAGGTAGCCAGTGCAGAGACTGTAAAATTGGGGTAATATAACCATAATTTCTTGACCTGATAAGGACTCTAGCCGTTGCATTTTGCACTACCTGTAACTTGTTTACTGAAGATGCAGGGCAACCACCTAGCAGTACATTACAATAGTCCAGTCTAGAGGTCATGAATGCATGAACAGGCTTTTCTGCATCAGAAACAGGTAACGTTTCGTAGCTTAGCAATGTTTCTAAGATGGAAGAATGCTGTTTTTGTATCATGGGAAACATTATTTTCAAAAGTTGCTGTCTAATATAACACCCAGATTTTTGACTGTAGAGGAAGTAACAGTACATCCGTCTAGTTGCAAATTGTAATCTACAAGATTCTGTGTAATGTTTTTTGGTCCAATAAGTAATATCTCTGTCTTATCCGAATTGAACAGGAGAAAATTATTGGTCTTTAAAATTTTTAACACACTCTGTTAGCTTAGATAATTTAGAAATTTTATCTGGTCTCGTTGACATATATAGTTGAGTATCATCAGCATAACAGTGGAAACAAATCCCGTATTTTCTAATAATTTTACCAAGGGGCAACATGTATATTGAAAATAGCAAAGGACCTAGGACAGATCCTTGTGACAGTACAGAATGTTTGCTAGGGCATTAATGGGTGATTGCTAGGATGTTCTGATTGCTATGGCATTGCTGCGTGTTTGCTAGGGTGTTCTGTATGTTTGCATGGGCATTGCTGGGTGGTTGCTAGGATGCTCTGATTGCTAGGGCATTGCTGGATGGTTGCTAGAGTATTCTGGTTGCTCTTTGAATGGGGAACATCAAGTTCTCCAAAAGTGTTCACTAAGCTTACGATTAAATTTCATATTTGAAATCACCAAAGAAATCTGACAACAACTGTGTCATAAATGTTGTTTCTTTTCCACAAAAAACATTATAAAAAGCTTATTTTTCAGGCTAAGATCAGCCAGTGTGCATGCGCAGTCCTAAGCGCACATCTCAGAGCGCTGACTGTTTCTATAGCAATGGGGACTTTACAGCAGCTGCAGTGACGTGCTGACTTTACCGATTAGCGATTGGCTCTTTCATTCAGAAGGTGGGGCTTCCTGCGATTGAGTTGCCATACTGAGCGTTGCATTTTTCCCCATTCAAAACTATACGAGTGACACGTCTTGGGTATTCTATAGTTTTTGGGTTGCAACCACTGATTAGTGGTTGCAAAACAGTGGTTGCCGAGCAACACACAAACATAAACAAAGGTGTATGTTTGTAGAGTAATTTACAGCAGCTTAGAACGTGGCTCAGCCAATCAGAATCAAGGACCGGAACTATCTTTTTTATAAACTGCTATTTGCAGTTGGTCTCAATGCCATATTTTCCACATTCACAGCACATTTACATTATTTACATCAATTGCAAAGCAAAGTGAAATAATACACCTCCAGTATCACACTATTTATATTTATAATTCACATTTTCTCCTCTAAAATGGATAAATTATAGATTATACAGGTAGACAGGCAGATGGATAGACATGCTAAAACAAGACCTTGTTTGTCCTGTCACTCCATAAATAATCTTTCTCCTCCCAGCTCCTCCTCATTCATTTTCTCATTTCTTCCTCCCCTGGTGACAAACCGTGTTAGCCATTGAAAACTAATTACACCACAACTCAATGTGGGGAATGGGCTCATTCATTAATATAATCATTGAAGGGTAACTGAGGTCTTGGCAGTTTCTCACAATGTGTTCATGCTCTGTATTGCACATTGTGACCTAATGGTTTGTCCACACTTGGCTGAAGTTTAAAGGACTGCCTTGTTTAAGTCTGTTCGAATTGCTAGAGCATTTAGTCCAACATTCTTTCTCATGTGTGTAATTCTGGCTCATCAGACACTTTGGGGACTTGTAAATGATTTCCAGATATCTCTCCTTTTCTGTTTCCAGCTAGTATGATTGTGCTGTCAGAGCAGCCTTTAAAGTCATAAAATGCTTACTTAATGTAAATGATTGTGCAAGTTTAGTTAAATTCTTAAAGAAATGCTTTGTGTTTGTCTGGAGTTCTGTTCAACTGAAATAGGCCACTTACTACCATCCTGTGTTTTTTAGGTGTGGACCTAATGCTTACCCCAGTATGAGCACTATACAGTAGCCCATAACTTTCTTTTGAACATTGACGGACAGAGGACACTGAAGAGACAGAGAGAGAGAAAGCAGCATGGCTGTCTTCAAGCTGGATAATGTTGAAGATCTTTATGAGATTGGAAGTGTTTTGGGAAGGTAAAGAGATGCACAACTATTTATTTTCTCTTTTTTATTCTCTTTCCTGAAGAAAAATAAATGAAGTATCAGATGACAGTACCATGGTATTTACTACTGTTCAAAAGTAATTGAGATTTTTTTTTTTTCTTACAAAATTTATACTTTTATTCAGCATGGATCCATTAATTACAAAGTAAAACATTGTTTCAGAAAAATGTAATTCAAATAAATATTGTTCTTTTGAGCTTTCTGTGCAGTGAAGAATCCTGGGAAAAAAGCAGAAAAGCTGTTTTCAAGATTGATCATAATAAAATATTTATTGAGAAACAAATCAGCATATTTAAAGCAATGATTTCTAAAGGATCATGTGACACTAAAGACTGGAGGAATGATGCTGAAAATAATTACATAATACATAATAAATAGCATTTAAAAAAATATATTTAAATAAGATAAAATACAACTTTTACATTGTAATAATTTCACAGTTTTTATTGTATTTTTTATCGGATTAGCTTAGCATAAGAGAGTTCTTTCAAAACTTGAAAAACTCTGACCGACGTAAAATTTTGAAAGGTTATGTATATCAAAATATTAATTATCTTAAAAATAATATAATAAAAAAAACAATATGATAATTTTCATATACATTGCCATTTAAATAGTATTTCAGAGGCACTTGAATAAATAATATTTTGGTATTAACATGGCAACATTTCCAAAATAAGTTAAGTTTTTTTTTGTTTTGTAATGTGTTTTTAATGGTTAATTATTACATTAAAATGGGCCATAATAAATTATTATTATTGTTATGCTGAAAAAAAATAAAAAATAATAATAATAAAAAAATCTAAAATAAATTAGCAAAAAAAGAAAAGAAAATTAAAATAATTTACAATGGCATATATACTAAATATTTATATTATATGGTAGGTTCACTATAGTATACATGCATTGTACCCTATATAAGATTATCTGTTTTAACCCCTTTTTTGGGACTTACTGTACATAGTTGAATAACTGCCTAGGTCTTATTTTAACACTTATCTCCATTTATCCTGTCTATTGCCATCCTAGTGGTCACTTTGGGCAGGTGTGTGAGGTGCGGGAACGGGCCACTGGTGTTCTGTGGGCGGGGAAATTCCTGAAGCTGAAGAAAAGTGCAGGAAGCAGGTTGGGCCTGGAGAGGAAGAATGTAGAGAAAGAGGTGGAGGTCCTACAGGGCCTTCAGCATCAAAACATCATGGCTCTCAAAGATGTTTTCGAGAGCAGGGCAGAGGTGGTCCTCATCATTGAGCTGTGAGTATGGGTTTGTTTTCCTGAGATTTAAAAAACAAAAACATGGAGGACACACCTGAATGAAGGTGATGAGTGATAGATAGAGATAGGAGGAAGATTCTATACAGAAAACAACAGAAAGTTCTGATATAATATCACAAAAAAAATGTTCATATTGCACCTAAAAAAAAAAATCTAAAATATATTTTACATGAATAAAATATATTTTTAGGGCCTCTTTTTAAATTAACCTTCTTTTCATGAAAATTAAACACGTCCCCCACAAATTCACATCACCATAATACAAAAAAATCTGGAAAATTGAATTGAAAATTAAACTGAATTAAAGTTACACTTTACAGTTTAAATACTATATTTAATAATAATAAAAATGTTTGCATTACATGAGAATAAGTGTTTTTCTTTGTTCTTTGATCTATGGTTCATTCTTCTTTCTTGTTGATCTTATCTTTTTTGTATCTAGCATAAAGGGTGGAGAGCTCTTTGATTTCATCGCTGAGAAAGAGAACCTCACAGAGACGGAAGCCATTGAGTTCATGAAGCAGATTCTGAAAGGTGTCAGCTACATGCACCAAAAAAACGTTGCCCATTTTGACCTGAAGGTAGGAAGGAAGCCCATCTTTCTGCTAACCTGCATCTAAATAAGTCAGAACAGCGAACCAATTAACCACATGAACAGTTTCAAATGACCTTTGAAAGTTAATTTTAACTCTGTGTAGCATGTCACTTCCTGTAAAGATTTCAGTGAGGAAGCAGACTGTGTACCTTTCTCACCCAAGCTGTCACCTCTGACCAAAATTAATTTGACACTTTGAACACAACAATATTTATTCAGAAAAAAAGGACAAATATGTTGATTGTGTTCACAATGTGGAAATGCCCTAAATCCACTATATTTATTCAAAATATCTGTAATAATTATTTATTTATATGTTACTGAGCGTCTGAAAGAAACCATACCAGCATTTTACTGACCTAAAAACCTGTGTAGAAAATAACTTGGTTAGGGTTAAATGAATTTCAACACAAGTTAAAAAAATGTACAACCAAATAAACTAAACGTATAATTTACAATATAAATCAATAACCTTCTTGTGTATAAGGCAAATGACATGTTCTTTTCTTCCTTCTTGTTCTTCAGCCGGAAAATATAATGTTGTCTGACAAACACGCTCCCAATCCAGACATCAAGATCATTGATTTCGGCATGGCTTATCGCTTTATTCAAGGAGAAGAGTATAAGAGTTCAGGTGGAACCCCTCAGTATATTGGTGAGTGGTTCAGTCTGCGTGGTTTGGGTTCAAGTGAAAAGGCTTACGCTGTGCAGACCTGAATGCTTGACCAATACCACAAGCATGAGATATGCACTACTGTTGAGGTCGGAATTGAAGAAGAAAAACTTTTCTTTTTTTTTTGCTCAACCAAGGATACATTTATTTGATCCAAAATACAGTAAAAACTGTAATATTGTGAAATATTATTGCAATTTAAAGTATCCATTTTCTATTTAAATATATTTATAAAAGTATTTTATTCCTGTGATGGCAAAGCTGAATTTTCAGCTGCCATTACTCCTGTCTTTAGTGTCACATGATCCTTTAGAAATCATTTTAGTATGTTTATTCGCTGCTCAAGAAACATTTTAGAAACAGTTGTGCTGCTTAATATTTGTGTGAAAACTGTGATAATTTTTTTTCAGGATTCTTTGAGTAAAAAGTTCAAAAGAACAGAATGTATTTCAAATAGTTTTGTGACTATATGTGACTCGTGCTGGCAAAATGAGTCGGAATGCGCACAGGCTAATTTTGAGTTACAGGCAAAAAGTGAAAAATTTTGATTTTGAGGTTTTCACAAAAATGAGTTCATTAAGCCCTCCTCTAGCGACCCCAGTGCTCCAAATAATAATTTTAGATGTTTAATTACCTTCATTTGTACGTTTTCTGTGAGGAGTACCTTTTCTCCACTCGCTTCTCACGCTGACTGTCATCCGAAGCGCACGCACAAAGGTGCTTCTGACTGCACACGATCGCGATAAATATACAGTACACAGAATTACAGTATTTAAGTATTCACGCAAACATAATCAAAAACTCCTAAATTTAACATTATATAAAATCTTTGCAAAAAAAACCCAAAATTAAAAATTAACAAAATATCTGTGCATTACAGTAGGTCTTAAAGGGATAAAACACCCCAAAATGAAAATTTTGTCATTAATCATTTACCCCCATCTCGTTCCAAACCTGTAAAAGCTCCGTTCGTCTTCAGAGCCCAATTTAAGATATTTTGGATGAAAACCTGGAGGCTTGAGACTCTCCCATAGACTGGCAGGTAAATAACAGTGTCAAGGTCCATAAACGGTATGAAAGTCATCATCAGAATACTGCCATCAGACGTGAAATCTGGGTTATATGATGCGACGGGAACACATTTTGTAAGCAAAGAAAACAAAAATAATGAGTTTTTTTTCCTTTGTCAGCGATCTCCTCTGTGTCTCTTCCTATCACTGTATGCTGTGTATGCTCTTCTGTATCATCCGCACCACAAGGATGTGCTGTTTCTACATGTATTTAGCTTTGATTTGAAATAAAACAGCGCATCCTTGTGGTGCGGATGATACAAAAGAGCATACACAGCATGATAGGAAGAGACAAAGAGGAGACAGTTGACAAAGGATTTGTTGAATAAAGTCGTTATATTTTTATTTTTTTTTGCTTACAAAAAGTGTTCCCGTCGCTTCATATAACCCAGATTACACGTCTGATGGCAGATGGAGTATTCTGACGACGACTTTCATACCTTTTATAGACCTTGTCACTGTTATTTACTTGGCAGTCTATGGGACAGTCACAGGCCTCCCAGTTTTCATCCAAAATATCTTAAACTGTGTTCCGAAAAAGAACGGAGCATTACGGGTTCGGAACGACATGGGGGTAAGTGATTAATAACAAAATTTTCATTTTGGGGTGGAGTATCCCTTTAATATATAGGCCGTCTGTCTCATTAATGTTAATCTAACAATAAAAGGAAAGGGAATCACTTGCTGCTTTTGAATTAACTACTTTTGTAGTTGTAATAAACAATTTATTTGTAATGGACAGACTAAAGGGATTTTTACATTTGGTTATTTGTTTTTCTTACTTGAATGCTTTTGTTTATATTTAAAATGAAAAAGGTAATGCATTATTTGTTTCTTTCTTATATTTGTTTTACGGTTTTTTGGCATCTGTTCTAATCTATAATAACAAAGATAAAATAAAAAATAGCTATATTGTGATTATTAATATAGTAATTATTATTAAGAAAAGAACTAAAGAAAAAGATGCAATGTTGCAGATGATTTTGCATTGGAACCTTCAGAAAACTTATTTAACTCGATTTGTCTCAAAATTGAGTGCTGACTCCATCGACATCAAACGGGTGTAGCTCAGTCATTTTTCGTCTGATTCCAACAAATCATGCATCATTCTGAAGGTAATTTAATGGAGAATGTGAACATAAAAATAACTCATTTTTGAAAATTTGCTCATTGTGACTCATTTTGCCTGCACGGGTCACATATGAAGGTATTTAATGTCACTTTGATCAGTTTAATGCATCCTTGCTGAATAAAAGTAATAATTTCTTTAAAAATATAAAATCTTAATGAGGGTATTGTATACTTAACATTCATATGTGGTGGTAACAAACCTCCGTACTTAAGGGAGTGATAGAGTTACTTTCAGATTTCTGTGCTGTTAAACCGGTTTTGTTATTATTTAAGCAGTTACATGTGTCAACAGATGAGTGTGTGCTTTTATATTTACTGACTGATAATAGTGTCTGCATTTACATACCTGTGTACACTATGTTTTGTGAAGTGTGTGCACATGTTGAGTTTGCATCTGCTCGAGTGTGTGTTTGACTGCACATGCTTTAGTCTCTGCATGCATTATGTTCCTGCAATATGCACAATTTTTATTTCTAGCAGTCTCCATGGAAACTAAGTTCAGATGACATGGCAGAGCTCTGTAAGTTCAGCTGAAAACTGAGTAGACAGGAACAGAAATAACTATTGTGAGATCACATATGTGATGTCACTGCTGATGTACAGCAGAAATGTCTTTGAGTCATTTTACAGCCCATCAATTCCTTTAACCAAAGGAAACATACTGAAATGTGACACACACACACACACACACACACACACACTATCTGGTTGGCCTGCTACACTTATCAGTGCTCTTACAGAATGCAGATGCACACATATTTTGTCCGTGTGGCCTGAAACTGTAAAATTCAGACTAGAGACCAGTATTATTTTCTTACAACCAATACCAATAGGGATACTTTTTAATACTGAAATGCAAAACAGAATTAGTTTTAATTCTGATTTTGCACACAATAACAAATAGTCAAATCATTTGAGCAGTAAAAAATATACATAATATAAATAAATATCAATTATAAACTATTACTAATGTATTAAATATATAAAATAAATACATGTAATTACAAATATTAAATAATAATAACAATAATAATTTTACTAGATTGTGTAAAATGTAAATAGTCTTTATATAATTTTTGTAAATATGAATAATATGAATATTAAATACTAAATTATAAATAATGTATTAGATAAATAAAATAAATAAATAGTTTAAAAATATAATAGTACATGATAATAATTAATTAGAAATAATTTTACTAGTTGTTGTGAGATAAATAGTCTTTATGTAATAATAATAATAAAAAAACATTTATTTCCTATAAATACTGAATAAATGTCATTGTACATAGAAAACAGTGAATATTGGTACTGGACAAACCAAGTATTATTTCTATATGAGACAGAAGTAGTATGCTACTTGATATTTAGCAGACCCCTTTGTTCAAAGTGACTAGCACTTTACTTATCATGAGGACATCCTTTGTGAAGAACTAGAGGTTAAGTGTTTTTCTAAGCACATATGGTGATCTCGCAGTCAGGCCTACTTATGGCTCAATCTTCAGTAATTAAACTATCACCACCACTTTGTTATTTAAAATGCATTTTTATTTGAACAGGTTTGTCCACTTTAAAGAAAAAATAAAATTTACTCATGTACTCTCTCTCTCATGTTTTACAAGCATTTTGTGTTCAAAAGTCATGAGGGTGAATAAGTGATGAAAGATTTTTTTTTTTTTTAACTATGGTTCTCAGTCACAAATATGTCTGCTTCTGTCTGGCCAAAGCTCTTTGAAACGTTTGATTAATGCAATAAAATTG
Source organism: Cyprinus carpio (assembly GCF_018340385.1). NCBI lineage: Eukaryota > Metazoa > Chordata > Actinopteri > Cypriniformes > Cyprinidae > Cyprinus > Cyprinus carpio. Next base: position 12,275,088 of record NC_056590.1, on the reverse strand, counting down.
CTGAAGAAAATGCTGAAGAATTTATGAGAATCAATAGAAGAGTTGGAGATTTTTATTTTTACTTGCCTTAAGCCTTTTTTTCTCGCCATATGTTTCAGCCCCTGAGATTATCAACTACGAGCCTCTCGGTACAGCAGCAGATATGTGGTAAGTCTTACCTGATTAAATTAGCAACACAAACACTCATACATACATGGAAATATAGTGTTAGAGTGCTTAAGGGAGTTTTCGGCCATGCTCAGACTTGATTTGTCTTCCTCCGACATCCCCAGGTGCTCATTAAAGTGCATTTGTCTCAGCATGTATATGTATTTGTACTATGCATCTGAAAATGGATGTCATGTACGAAACATTGTCAAACTATTTTGGCTTTTGCCAAAGACAGCAACTCATGTCTGGTTTGCATAATGTTAGCATAACGCTTGTTCAGTTTACATCTCATTCGTTCCTGAAGCCCAGCTGGTACAGCATGGCTCAAACAAAGCCAAGGTATATATTATATAATAATATATTAAATAAATAAAGGTTCTATATCGATATGTAGACCTTAGGAATTATAGTTTAGAATTATATGATTTTAAAAATTGCGTGTTAAATATCTTAGAATTCTATACATAGGTTTTAAGAGTCAATTAATTATGATTAATCATGTTCTTGTGATGTTTTTCAGGAGCATCGGTGTCATTACCTACATTCTGTAAGTAATCTTCCATTGTTAATCATACTATAACACTCCAGACAGTCAAATCCTTTAAGAATCAGTCTGCAAACCAAAGTGCTGTTCCAAATATTCAGATTTTAACTGGGACATAAATTACCTCTGAAATAAAGCCTCCCTTTGACAAGTAATGTGCTTTTTTAAGTTTATAGGTCAGGTCCCGTGGGTTGGGATCAGTGATGTCAGAAATGAAGTCCACCAGACATAGAGTACATAACCAACAGACTGACTAGTAATAGTCTTTATCTTTATGCAGGGATAAAGCAGTTGATCTTGATGGTGGTGTGCATATTTTTTAAATGTTAACATATTTTCTATTATCCCAGTTTATTGTGGAGAGATATTGCAGGAACAATGGATGGAAACTATGCTTGCCATTATCAATTTTTACAAAACTTTTACTCCTTGTACTTTTTTACTACATATATATGTATATTTATGCCATCAGTTTGAGCGGCCTGTCACCGTTCCAAGGTGAGACAGATGAAGAGACGCTGAGGAACATTGTGGCAATGAAGTACGAGTTTGAGCCTCACCACTTCAGCCAAACCAGCAACATGGCCAAAGACTTCATCCAGAAACTGCTCGTTAAAGACCAGAGGTAACAAGAATCGTAATAATTATATTAGAATAACTGAATAATTTAGTCTTTAACTGTCTAATCTGAATATTTTTAGGGGTTAAATATTTTTATTCTTATTTTGTGCATTTGTATTAAGGAAAGGATGACAGCAGAAGAGTGTCTCATTCACCCCTGGATTAAGGTGAGATGCATAAACTCGCCCGCTTCCTCATATTGTATTTTCTGATTTATTTTCCCTTCCCGTCAGGATCATTTCAGTAACTGTTTTCCGCATCCGTTTCTATTTCAGCCTCTCAATAGAACTCAAATAGCCAAGAGGAACCGCTCCTCCATCAACATGAAGAACTTTAAGAAGTTCAATGCGAGGAGGAAATGGAAGGTTGGTATTCGTGTAACTGCTGTGGGTTTTGTTAACATGGTCAGAGAAACTCGCTATTGGCTGGAGTGTACCCACAGACCAACTTTTTCTGTCTCAACCTATATGTCTCATTGCATGCTTTGTCTTTCATGGCTTTTTGTCTCCCTCAGTCATTCTCTGTCCCTCCTGTAGTATTAATGAACATCTAGTTTTGCTCTTATTTTTCATATCAATTTCTACATTCAGTGCCTTTTTACATCGTATCGGCAGCTGTTTTTATATAATGTGATGATACTTGCTTTTTTTTCACTGTGATGTCATTGAAAGCATGTCTCTTAAATGGATAGTTCACATAGATTTTAGTTGTGAGTGACCAGGGGCTCTACAAAAAGCAACAGAAATGACTAAACTGTTCCTTTAAGTGTCTGAACAGGTTGCTAACACTACCTTAGCTGGCTCAGATGACTCCCTTCTCTAAACTAACACACCTATGAATAAAAGAGAGACACCTGCTGTTCAGTAGAAACACTGAGTCATGATGCCTTTTTGTTGCTCTCTTTCTGTCTAGATTGGGACAAATATTTTGTACAGGTAGGCTGTAATATTTATTAAAAATTAACTAACTAGTTGATTTTCTTACCACACAGATGTCCTTTAACATGGTTTCAGCATGTAATCGGTTTTCTCGACTGCAATTACTGTGTAAGGCCCGTGGTCCGGAGCAACAAGAACTGGTAAGAGCTTGTTAATTGTTGCAAAGATTCTTTTTAATTACTGTAATGAGAAGTAGCCTACAGGGTATATGTGCTTAATTGCTATAAATAATGCAATGCTTCTTTACTTGTTCTGGTGGGTTTTATCAATCAGAGAGACTGTGAGAGCGATCAGGAGGACACAAGCACAAAACCTGCCTCTCTCTTACGCAGACGTCTTAGTAGCAGTTCATAAATCTCAAGCATCTCCCTATAACGAGGCGGCAGTGCTCATTCGACCTATAGTACTTTGTACTGCCAACAGGAGGAGACACAGGCTGCAATCAACAGGATCTCCTCACCCATCCAAAGACCTTGAACCTCAGTGCATGCAATTACCCAACCACCAGCTGCATATCCAGTTACAGTGGATGACTACATCTGAAAGAAAGATGGGGCCATGAGATCATTGTGGTTTTCTATGGTAATATGCAAGCATGTTCATAGAGTTCTACCTCTGACAGACTGAGTGTGATGCTTCTACTTGAAGTGCTGTTGACAGGAGGGTCAGGTGTCTTGAAGGATGTACCTACAATATTAAGTTTTCCTTAAGCTAAGAGGGTTTTTATTTTTTCAGATTTATTTCAGTGGGATATTTACATGCTATATACACTACTGTTCAAACGTTTGGGGATGTGTTTCTTTCAAAGAAAGGAATGCTTTTTATAAAGCAAGGATGCATTAAAATAAACAAAAAATAAAGTAAACATACTTACACAAATACAAAAAACATCAAAAAACATAAAAAAAAAAATCATTCCTTCACAAATATATTAATAACAAAAAATCCCAAAAAATGCATTATGCTTTCTACAAAAATAGCACATAACTGTTTTCAGTGTTGGTATTGATGTTTACTGAGCAGCAAATCATCATATTAGAATGATTTCTGAAGGATCATGTGACACTGAAGACCGGAGGAGTGGATGCTGAAAGATTAGTGAGATTAAAACATCTTACTGACCCTAAAACCTTTTTGAATGGTAGTGTTTAATATGCTAATATATTAAAGCCCCATTTATACCTGGTACTAACATCTAGCTCAAATACATTTTAGCAGCTTGCAATAGGAGTTCAAAGGAAGGTCTCTGACAATATACATCACTTAAAAATGTTCAAATTTAAAAAGAATAACATTAAAAAGCACAAAAGATAATTTAGAAATATGCTGAGTAGGCGGCCTTTTTTACGTTTACACTACATATGCAACATGGTGACATGCATTTCTGACTACCTCTGAATGTGGTAGAAAACCGATCATGAGACATTTTGAACCTCATTTAGTACTGACAACATGTGATTGAATCAGCTTAGACTGATCTTAAACCAGGTGTAAACGGGGTCAAAGTTTAATGTACTTTGAGAATTATGAAGGCTGAGTGCCTTAAAATGTATATCTTCTCAAAAACCTGATCTAGACCAATACATGTTCTGTCCTGAATTAAACTACCAGAGGCCAAACCGTATCCCCTTTATTTATACCATGGTGAGATTCAACCAGTTGCCTTTTTTCTGTATGGCTGAATAGTAGTTCTAGTAGGCATCTTCAGTACAGTCATCTCTGAGCAACAATGGTATTCATTTATGAAATGAACAGATATATGCAGCTGTTATAAATCGTGTTTGGCATGTAAAGCAGTTAACAGTTTTACAGCTTATTGACTTTCCTCATCGAGTTTGATCAACAGAGATTTCATGTGAAGAGCCACTTTAAATGTATTTGAATGGTGTCGTGCAGTGTTGAGCTTTATGAAATGCTGCTTGAATTATTCTAAACACTAATTGTTGCCTTTAATTTCAGAGTCTCAAGAAACTAAATTAAGTTAAATTAGTCTTTTTCAAAGAATACTGGTCTTCCCTGTAGATTTAAAATCACTGTTTAGTTTGAGAAGTCTTCCATTATCCAGACATGGCAATGTTTTACCCTCTTACACTCTTGCCTATAGAACTTGTAATGTGAAATGAATATTATATATTGTTGTCATGATATATTTTGTATACTATACCTGACTTGCAAGAATGTTACTGTGTCTTCTGTTGCGTAACGTTTGCCTGAGGGTTGTAATTCCTGTAATATTATTTAACATCAGACCACTGTTTGTATCAGTTCCATTTTTTTATTATGTTTATTTATATTTTTTAAAATAAGCATGTCAGATTAGTGAGTGGTTTTTCTTCTGAATGAGTCGTTGCCTTCTATGTATCATATTTTCTTATGCAGTATTTGGGTGTCTCAGTTGCTTCTGTATTTGTAATGATTTGGTGTGTGTTTGTTTTTTATATATAATTTGATACTATTGTCTTAGTTATGAAAAAAAAGCAATTTGGTGCATGTGGTTTTTCCTATACAGTTTGTTAGTTTTAATGTGTGTGCATGGTTTGTTCGATACAGCTTAGTGTAAATAAAAAGCAGTTTGTCCTTTAATGTTGTCTGATCAAGTTTTAACACATCATGGAAAGCCTGGAAATATCAGGGAATTTCAAAAGTGGGATTTTCCAGGGCAGGGAAATCATCTAGCACCACAAATGTTTGAAAAAGCCATGAAAATTAGTTGATCAGGAACCCTGACATAAGCACTACTCAATGGCTGACCGATTAATAGATAGCTAGTCTTTATTAATTATCCCTTGACCACGTTGGCAAAAACGAATTTCCTTTACTGTCTTACACACACACACGTGGAGTGTGTTGTCTGAATTAAATGGTCATAAATGTAGTCCTAGACCTAAGTTGTCGTCACGGTTGTGGGCGTGGCCGCGAGAGAGCGCGCAGCTCCCGGCGAACGAGCCGAGGATGATGTACTTGACTTTACCAGAGTGTGTCCGGAAATGTCTTGACTGAAAACGTCCCGGAAACCATCTGGTCTACGCTGCTTAGAGGACATGAACACATCAAGAAGATTTCTGAGGAGCAAGTAAACCTCGAGGAGCGTCTGTCTGGATGAAACTGACAAAGACGTTAGGATAGAATAAAAACAACATCCCAGTGGACAGGTAAGTTACCAAAAGTTATTACGAGCTGTTTTTATCAAGTGGGAACACTCTTTGAGACTGTCTGGGACATGAAAAAAAAAAAAAAAGGAAGACGCTATATTTAAAAAGAGTAACGTTAGCACCGCCAAGTGCCATTACTTATTCATTGATTTTGTAAGATCAATAAACGTTAACGAAAATGTGCCATTTCCTGCATAATACTTTTTTTTTTTTTTTTTTTTGGTCAGTTCAAAGAATCATCCAAAGAATCAAAATGTTCCATCACCCTTTATGTTGTTAAATACTTAATTGTGCACGTTCTGTATTAATTCTGTGAACAATGACAGCAATTAAGAGTGAAGAAAAGGATTAGGAGAAGGAAGTGCTTTTTGGATGTTCAGAATGGGGCCCCTGTACTACCTGAGACCTTTGTGAGGGCCTGCTGGAGTTCTGTTTAAAACATGATTTCACGGAGAGAGAAAAGAGGGGGAAAGAATGAGCAAAGAGGATGGGTAAAGTGACAGATGAATGTGTAACATATATAAAAGAGAAAAAACATTGGGGCAGTTTATAGATAGCATTAGAGAATACATAGGTAATGCTCTTACATGAGTGTTCAGATAGATATACCAAATTATTTTTAGATAAATATAATTTATATTATAATAATTTGTTTAATTTGTATTTATTTAAATTGTTTATTTTATTTTTACAGTTCATTATTATTATTATTATTTCTTTTTAATAGATTAAAAAAAAATATTTATACTTACCTATAAATGGCAATGTAATGTCATATATGGCGATAAGAAGATAAGAAAACATTGAAAAGAGGTCAGCGAAGCCAGTGAATGTGTGTGGCCTGAGTCTCAAGCACATTAACAGCACAGTTGTTGTTAACTGCATCTTTACGTGGGGGGGAGTACTGTAGAAGTCAGTCTGTCTTAAACAAGGAATCTCTCAATATTTCATGCTGCAGATATGACAGGAATGCATTCTTTGTAACTTTAAATCAGTTCCATTTCAATTTGCTGACTTAAAGATCACACCTGAGATTCTCGGGAACAGTTGATCTGATTGTAAATGCTCGGATTTCTGATGAAGACCTTTTGAAGTGAGTTTATTCCCTGCATTCAAGTGTCCGTTCTTTTGATCTTTTGACCTTTTAGAGTTTCTTGGTCTATTGACTTTACAATGATTCTATAGATTATTTGAATATGATCTACTGTATATATTTGAGAACTTGAAGTGCTTTTCATCGGTTAATCTTCAGTTGATCAGAGTCTGGTGTAAGATGAAACCCCTTAACCTCTGCAAACAGGGATCTAGTCATTATATTATTCAGCATGCTAATGAATTCTGTATTAGTAAGAGCCCCCCTCTGAGAATACATGCGGCCTTCTTCACAGCGAATAAGAAAAGGAAGAGGGGATAAATAGAGACAAACAGGAGGGGGTGAAGGGGATGTTTATAGTCATTTGGTGACTGACAGTACAAAAGGTGTCAAGGGGGGTAGACATCTTAAAGTGAGAGGGCACAAGCAAAATGAAGGAAACAAGGATCTTTTAAACTATTTTGCCCCCTGTTGTTTATATTAAAGACAGAGTGTGTATTAATTCTGTTATTTGCTCAGCCTCATGTCTTTCCAAAATTGTATGACTATCTTTCTTTTGTGGAACACAGAAGATCATTTTAAGAATGTTGGTGACCAAACAGCTTCGGATCCCATTGACTTTCATAGTATGGACAAAACTAAACAAAACCCGAAACTGCTTGTTTACCAACATTCTACAACATATCTCTTGTGTTCCACAGAAGAAAGGAAGTCATACGGGTTTGGAATGAAATAAGGGTTAGAATTTTCATCTTTGGGTGGACTATCCCTTTAAAATAAAGCAGTGTGAACTTAAAAAAAAAACACCTTCTGTGTTCTACAGAAGAAAAAAGTCATACCGGTATGAAACAACATGATAGTGAGTACATAATTGTAATTTTCCTGGTGAACTGTCACTTTAAAATGTAAGGTTGAAATGTCAAAAGTGCAGTTGCCTCGGTTTTGGATGCTAATCCAGTTGCTAAAGGTGACAAATTTGGGGTGAGTCATGAGCTAAATGCAGTGTGCCAGTGATGCACTGGCAATCAACACTGATACCACACACACAAACACATACGTATGTATACACACTTGCACACAGCTGGTGACCTGAAGTTCACCCTGACTCACTGTACACATCCTTTCTCCTGTCCGGCTTGTTTGCTCTTTGGGAGAGGGACCCAGTGTGAACATGACATCAGTGGATTATAAAAGAAGGGAGGGGAATTTCAAAACATAGGCTGAAAGAAAATCTCTGGACATTTAAAAGAGAGCTTGGAAAGAAAGTTGCCTTTCAGCCATCACAACAAAATGACGCACGATTCATGGAGAGTAATGAACAATACAAGCTTTTTGAGCTTTTTATTCCTTTATAATTTAGACAGGACAGTAGAGAGATGACAGGAAAGCAGGGCCGTTGCTAGTGGAATGAAAGGTGGTGACGATTATAAGGGCCCACGGCTGAGGGGGGGCCCCCAGCGATCTCAACCGACTGGCTGAGGCCAGCCTAAAAAGACGCTCAGGACAGCTGACAGGCTACGCATCATCACGAAAGCTTATCATTTGCACATGTTTTTAAGCCTTGCCCATTTAAAAATTCAAAAGAGCTTAAAGCATTCAAACACAAGACACGGAAAAACTTAACTGAGTACTCGCGCGCTGTGTTCGGTGCGTACGCAGACAGCCGCGTCTCACGGACAGCAACACCGAACCGAGTTCTCCTTCACATCCTCCTGCACCTGAACGAACAAATACAAATCCCAGTTTAAACATGCAAATAGAAAAAGATGTGAAAGAGTCCAATTCAGCACCCACGCTCTGTGTTCTGTGCCCAGAGGGTGCACACAGAGAGATGCGTCTCAAAGCGCTTGAACACAGAATTTGCCTCTTCTTGTTCTTGTTCTGACAAATACATACAAAATTATATCAAAATACACGTCTTGGAGAGTATCCTCGAGAAAAGAAAAAAAAACTGTCGGTTATGTCTTAAGAAAAAGTAAACAGTGGAGAAAGAAATCGGATGTGTATCATTATAATGGATACATTGTCTCTTAAAGTGACCGTGCCTAATTTACTAGCTGCTGTAATGTTAATCCAAGAAAATGAAAGAAAGAAAATCATTCACTGCTCTTGACTGAATTACTTTGTAGTTTAAGAAGAATTAAACCACAGTCAAATCAAAAATTATTCAGACACCAGATATAATTTGTGATATTTTTTTACTAGTGGGTGAATATATGAACACTATATTGTAGTTTAGTATAGCAAAATAAAGTAAACTGTGACATATTATACCCAAAAATTCTTCCTACAGTGGTGGACTACCAGTAAAATTGATAAAAAATTTTGGGCAAAAATTATTTAGATACTTTGACCTGACCATGTTTTGCTCATGTGTTTTTTCTTTAATTCTAATGCAATCTTTTTACACTGAAAAAAATTAAGCATTGGTTAGTAATTAGTCAACAAAGTATTGATAGCTGTGTAAATATTGTGTAAATAACAGTTGTCTGAATTTTTGGTTGATTGTAATCCATTACATACCTTTTTATCAAAGTTATCTGACATTATCAAGATGAATTTGTTCTGACACAGTTTAACTCTGAGTTCTTGTCATATTTTATTACCATTTTCTAAACTATAGCAAATAACCTGTGATAATGTTATAAATGTTGTAGGTGTCTGAATAAATTTTGGTTTTACCGTATATTTAATATTTACAGTGAAGACTATGCAGTGCTATTTTACATTTGATTATTCGTTTTCTGTACCTGGACACCTACAAACTTGAAAAAACTTAAACATTGTGTAAATAGCACAAATAAATAAATAGAACGAACATACAAATTAAACAATTTCAAACAGGGCCCACTGGTACAACCTGCACCGGGGCCCCGCAAACCCCAGCTACAGCCCTGCAGGAAAGTATTGGGTAGCGAGAGGGGAGCGGGACCAGGACCGGGACTGGCATAGGACCTTGAGACAGGAATCGAACTCTGGTCTCTGTGAGTGCAGTTGCGCTGTATATATATATGTCGGTGCAATAATCACGAGGCTATTTTTTTATTTTATTTTATTTTTTTTACTTTTGAACTTAAGGTCATTTGTCAACAACACTACTGATGTGAAAGAATGCATCTTCTTTATCTTCTTCTTCAAATAATAATAATAATAATCATAATTTAAATGTTTATACAACATTATTTCTTTTTTATTTTTAAATAAATTAATAATAACAAAATTTTGTAACTTGAAAATAAAATAAATTTTTCTCTCATATTCACCAAAGTGGCATTTGATTAAAATATTAAATATTGTGAAATACATTTTTATTAAATGTTTTTAAAATAAATTATAATAAAAATATGTTTTGTGTAATTTAGTCCTGTGATGGCAAAGCTTCAAATATTGAGCAGCGCAACTGTGATTATTTTGCTCAGGATTCTGAAAAAGAACAGCATTTATTTGTATTAAAAGAAGAACATTGATTTAAATAGTTTTTTTTAAATCAAGTTAAAAAATCCGTGCTGAATAAAAGTTTTAATTGTTAAAAAAAAAACTAAATCTTATAATAAACAAATTGTGTAAAATAACCAAATGTTTTTGACAGAAACCCCCACATTCCAACTAGCACAGCAACGTTGGCATAACCAATGGTATTTGACCAATACCACATGGACTGAGTGTTCAGGAAACCTGATTGAAACAAGTCATTATTTTTCAGCTATGCTTTTGGGGTGCTAGCAGTGCAGAAATCACACACTTCACTTTTAAAGACATCAGATATGTTCAATAAAAATCCACCGTCCATTTCCACGCCTTTGTTGAGCAATGAATCGGGCAGTAATTTGATCTATCCATTGTTTGGGGCTAGACTTTGACGTCAGGGTGGATATAAAGAGAGAAGGTGGAAGAGGAGCAAAAGTACACAAGGAAAAGTAAATGTATTAGTGAGAGGAGTGGAAAAAGAAGCTTAGGAGTGGTGGAGGAGTGACAGACTAAGGAGGGGTTAGAGGGTGTATAAAAGACAGAAAGTTGCTGTTTTCTTGTGTCTGGAGGAAAAAAAGTGCTAGCTGCCTTCACGGTGACATAATGTGATTATGGTATTATCAGTAATCTTGTGATGATCTTGTGGAATTTTAAATGCTATGACATCGAGCAAATGTACACGGAGTCCACCTGCCAAAGGTGAAAATTTAGCAGCCAAAATATCAGCCATAAAACAGTATTTTGCAATATTTTTATTAAAAAAAAGATATGTATTTGTTCCAATGACAAATTTAATTATTTAGTAATTATTTTAATTATTTTGTAATCTTAAGGAAAAAAAAACTTTTGGCATCCTAGATAAACCAGATTTTCCACTAACATTTTCTTCTGTTGTTTTGAATCAGATATTTTGAATCAGATCACACTGAATGAATCAGTTGATCCATTCCACAAAAAATGAATGATTTGTTCATGAATCGAATTGATTTGGTTCTGGAGTTGAACTGATTGACTCAGTGTTCCAGTTTCAGTGGAACTGCCCACTTGAGAAGAAGATTGTCAATGAATTCTGGCTTTAATAAAGTCCACAAGTTGTATGAACCACTTCGAAGATTCTTTTATGGTGCTTTTGTTTCCTTTTTGAAGTTTGGAACATACAGTTCTTTGTTTTCCATGATTTAGAACAACACGAGTTTAAGTAAATGACAGGATGTCTTTAAAAAAATTGCCATAAGAAATGTACTGTATTTAAGAACAAAGATGCACGTTTGATAAGCATTATATACAGTGCAATGACAGTTTTATTGCTAGGAAACAAAACAATGAACTTTGACCCCATGATCGCTACAGTCTCAACCTCTACATTCTCTTTTGTACAGTCAGTTCACTTTCTCTCATTGTACATGCTTGCACACAAAGGTGTGGAACAGGTATTAACAGCCTTATCTCCGCCTGTTGGCAGACTGTGTCTTTGTTACGTGTACATTCATAGACAAATTATTTTTAGAGCATTACTCACTCTTAATGTTTGCTCCAAACAGGAATACTAGATAGAGACAGAAGCCATTTTACTCGAGAGGAAATGGTTTTGTGTGTGTTTCACAATACATTCCTGTTAGAATGGGAATAAAGAAAAGGATGGAAGAGGAACCACTACAAATGATTTCAAAACAGTGTTACGTAATAAGCGATAACCATAGGGAAGAGGGAGGTAAAATGAGAGATAAACACACTCTTGGAGTCAAAACATTTACCAAAGCTGTTCCCAGCCCATCACTCACTTTCCAGAAACTCCCTGTAATTGGAACTTGAACACTGTTGCGACACATTTTTTATTAAATGTGAAATGGTCTATCAGCTTTAATGATGGGATGATTTCTCTCATACTGTATGCTGCACTTTTGATATGATATCAGATAACAGGCGTATTTACATTGCAAAAAAGTTGTTACATATGCTAGAAATACTGGTAACATCTAGGCTAATTAACTGGTTTTTTATGAAAGTCAAAAATATTTTATATGACTGTATAACCTCTTATTTTTAAGGGTCACATTAGGTAGAATAAGCACCTTAAGGCAAGAACGGACTTGCAGATGATAAACCATGCACACCAGATAAAGCTGCATAGAATTACATTGTAGAAGAGATCTGAGTCATATCTAGAGACTTAAAGGTGGGCTTTTTTTACTTTTTTTTTTTAAAGCAGCTACCTGGTATCAACCACACCTTAGCAACTGGATAACAATGTAGTAAAAACTAACAAGCAAACCTTATCAACCATATAATGTGCTGGTATTAACCATTCTTTTCATTGTGCTAGGCTCTGCTGCTCTACTCACATTCAGTGTAAAAATATTATCATTTATTTGATTTACCATACATGTACATCACCAGTAATTTATATCAGTGCCGGGGAAGCTACTTTGAAACTGAACAGTAATTCAGAATTTAAAGTAGTCAAGCTACAGTTGTGAAAATGTTAAGTATACTATAAACTACAAACAATAAAAGTTGTACATTAAAGTAATGGATCAATGTATTTTTTAGAAGTAAAAGCAACAAGATCCCAATTTTTTTTTTTTTTAGTTTTATCATCTGAATGGATTCCATGGACACTTATAATGTATATAAAATTGTATAGTATATCCATCTTTATACATACTAACATAAAGCGATATATTCTATATAGCAAATCTCAGCTGATCGATTGCTTGTATTGTTGCAAAAGCGCTTTGAAACAATGTGTATTGTGAAAAGCGCTATACAAACTTGATGGTGGTTTGGATATGTAATAGGTGTATTGGATATGACTACTTCTGTTTTTGTTTTATTGAACTGTTTTACCAAAGGACATTCTCTAGGAATAGTAATGTTACATTTTGATTTGTAGTGGGAGCAGTGAAGCTATTATCTGAGTATGGGCCCTGAGGAGCTGTCTGACCTTATGGACACGGTATGAATTTTTGCATATGTGTTTCTGTGTGAGAAAAGAACTGTTTATGTTTACATGCCAATAATTTTGTATGTACTGACCTCTTGCACTCTTACAACACCAACCCATTATTTGTTTGTTTCCTCACTCATTGCACCCAGATGTCAAGCACTCCTCCTCCCACTCCTCGTCCTGTATGTTTCTCATTCTCACCTCCTCAATGCTCTCCACTGATCTCCCCTGGTCCTCCGGTCGTGACCTTACGCTCCCCTGCCACTCGTCGCCTGACTCAGCTTGACCCCTGGAGGAGACACAGCTGGGAACCTGGAGCTGTGGCACAGGGATATCTGCCCAATGACACACGCAGGTGAAAAACACATTTACCTCTGTGACACTTTAGCACATCAGAATTGTCCAAGTACGCTCTACCTTAATTTAAAAAAAATAATAATAAAAAAAAAAAATTTGTGAAATTGTGGCTAATTTGGCTTTATCTATACTGACGTGATGGCTAAACATTATAAAATTGTAATTTATTACATTTTAATAATAACTTATTATTAAAATGTACTATAGTTTATTGGTAACTGTTTTCCTTTCTTTTTTTTTTTCCAAGTAATCAATTTTTTTTTCCTGTGTTGGCAAAGCTGAATTTTCAGCAGTCATTACTCCAGTATTCCATGCCACATGATCCTTCAGAAATCATTCTAATATGCTGATTTGGTGCTCAAGTAACATTTCTCATTATTTTCGATGTTAAAAACAGTTGTGCTGTTTGATATTTTTGTGGAACGCGTGATGCATTTTTCAGGATTCTTTAATGAATGGAAAGTTCAAAAGTACAGCATTTTGTAAAATTATAAATGTCTTTACATTTTTTTTAACAGTTTAATGCATCCTTGCTGAGTTAAAGTATTAATTTCTTCAAAAACAAAATGACCCATAATTTTTAAATTGCATAATATAACAAACTGTTTTTGTCAGCAAACCCACACAACCTAAATTATTTACTTGTACTCACTGAAATTAATGTTTAACCCTGCAGAATATGATTCTTACAAGTTACAACATATTATATATCATATAAGATTATATATTCACCCATTTGTTGCAGTAGTCTTTTGGGATACACTAGTTGCTAGTTAAAATCTATTTACACTTTTTTTTACATATAGGCTTCCTGGTATTTACTTTTATTCTTATTCTATTTTGTGCCATATTACTCTTTCACTTTCTCACACACATTGGTCCATGGCTCTGCTAAAATAGGGCCTCTACTGTGTCACTCTGTGGACTATTGTTGTGAGATCACCACCAGCCAGTGCCAATGTACTCAGTGAGGAGACAGAGACACACACGCATAACTAAGAACACACACAGAGACATGCATAGGTCTCTCCAGTAAGGATCTAACATTACACTGCAGTGTGGGTCATTTTCAAGTTTGCGTTAGAGATGCTGACTTAAAATCAACCAACAGGAACAGGAAAGAGTGAGCTTGAAGTTTTTAAAACTTTAATGTTATGAATGTGTATATATGTGTGTGCTTACATATGTGTTGGTTTGTTTATGTTATTGCAGATGTCCCGAGAAACTTATCATTTGTGGTGATTTGTAATGATAGTCCTCAGACAGCAGAACAAAAAGAAGCCTGGCCTTCAATTACTTATCTTGTTGTATCATGTCATGCAATAACAACATATGCGAATTTAGTGTTCAGTCTGTCTCTCTTTTTTTTTTTAGTGTGAGTCTTGAAGATCTGGACCCGGATGAGATGTCCTTAGTGATAAATGGAGCACTGAGGTCAAAAAGAGCTCGTGAAGCCCTCAGGTCTGTCACCCAAGCCTCCCTGACGTCACTTACTGAGGAGGAAGTTGGAGCAGAGCATCAGGAACATCATCAATCAGTGCTGGAGGTTAGAACACACACACAGGGCCTCTGTGAGCTACATTGCTGTGTACTGTATACCTTACAGTAGGTAGCCACCTTCTAAGCCAGCTAACTTCATTAAAAAAAAGAAATATAAAATAGAACCACTCATGTAATTTAAGTTATTTCAGTTATAGCAAGTAATTTCACTGATCATGTGTTGGAAAAGATGACAAAAAACAACAAATTGAAGAGTTTCAGCTATGAATTATTGAACAAGGATGCACTAGATTGATCAAAAGTGGCAAAATGTAAAATCTTTACTATTTCAAATAAATGCTGTTAACGGCCAGAAAAAGTGTTTCTTGAACTACAAACTAGCATATTAGAATGATTTCTGAAGGATCATGTGACACTGAAGAAACGCACAAACCCAAACTTTCGAAAAGTAGTGTATATGAAATATTTTATGGATAAATGCTTTGTAAATGTCTCCCTCAGGAGCAGTCCAATCAGATGCATGGCTGCAGCAGCTCCGCCCCCAGCCTGTGTATGATGCAGCAGATGCCCAAGAGCTCTGCCCCTCGCCCGCGCTCCTACTGCCATGGTCAGCTGAGTGTGTTTGGAGTTCCCAGCTCCTTCACAAATTCATTTATTTAAGAGCATTCATTTATTTTTGCTGTTTGGTTCTTTCCCTCACTTTTATCTTTGTGTTTTTAATGTTATTTTTATATTATATAATTTTCTACTCAAAAACGATGTTAAAAGCATTCAAATATTTTACGTCCACTTATGTTTTTGACTTATTTGTGACATTTTTACCTTGCTCTGAAACTGAAACTGACATTAAGCATTACGTCATGTACTTGTTTGAATCTAAGTTCTATTTCCTTAAATCAATGAGAACATTTTTCTTGTCTTGTTCGGTGTGATCTAGAGAGTGTTTCGTACCAACAGATTGGAGGATCATCTCACAGGTATTTCTCAATCCTGTCTTGTTTTAATCATAAATTGCCTAACATATTCAATTGTAAATATCCATACTTTTAATGCTATGTTTCACTTTTTCTTTCTGATACAGTATAGACAGTGAGTTTGGTGCTCTGGGCTGGGATATAGATAGAGGGCAAATAAAGGCTGAGGAGCACAAAAACAAAGAGGACGTGTCAGGAAATCGTCTGGAGCAAACTCTGAGCTTCCTGCGCAAGATGACTGCTAACCGCAAGGTAGGGGCCCAGCTTCCTGTCCACTCTTGTGTTTAGTGTGTCTAAAGACAAACCGACATCGGAGACAAGTGTCATTTCTGGTAAGTTGTTATTTTAATCTGTCATCAGAAGTGAAGTGTTAGCAGTTGCATAAGGCATCTGACTAGTTTTAGCTAAGGAAGGAGGAGGCAGTGTAGTGAAACTGTACAGTAGTGTCATTCCAGTCCAGCAGAGGGCAGAGTGAGACCGTGCTGCTGAACAGACAACTGGATCATTCTGAAAAACCCCTGTGTCTACCTCCTCCACTTGTTCTCTGTAAAATTTCAGTTTTTTGCCATTGTTATTAGTTCTCAAGCTAAAACTATTTGCTCTATACTTTCATTAAGCTCCCAGCTGAATTCAACAGCTTGGTTTGTGCTCAGAATCAGACTCCAGCTTGTCATGAATCATATGAACCTGACAATCACTGACTCACTGTTGTTAACTTAGCAGTCAGCCCCAAAATTTCTCAGAAAGTGCCATAGAGTCTGCAGGCTTGACATTTTATCAAAGCCGCAATCATTTCTTTTATTAAATTCAGAAAAGTTTCAGCAGCTTCATGCCTTTTTTGTGTTTGAGAGACAACCTTTCTTCTGTGGAACACAAAGATATTTTGAAGAATGTAGGTAACAGTTTTGGTTACCTTTGACTTCCATTGCATGGACAAAAAAGCAGAGACATTTCTCAAAATATCTTCTTTTATGTCCCACAAAAGAAATAAAGTCTTAAGGCCTGTTCACACCAAGAACGATAACTATTAGCATCCACACCAGCGGATGATATCGTCTGTTTATTCTAAATGCACACTCGTTTTCCGCTTTAAATTCTCAAGCTAGTTATAGCAGGATTGATTCTGATTGGCTGTTTTTATCATTCATCAGCTGGAAAAAATCATTCTGAAAGTGATTCTAATGATATCGTTTCTCTGTGCCTTTATCGTTATAGCTGAGGTGTGGACTCTGCTATTCTATAATACTGAGAATGATTTTTAGAACTATATCTTTATCGTTATCTTTATAGTTATCGTCCTTGGTGTGAACAGGCCTTTACAGGTTTGGAAAATGATGACTGGATTTTCATTTTCGGGTGAACTATCCCTTTAAGCTTCAGTTAATTCAAGAGATCTATGGGCTGGTTTAAGAACCAGGCATAGAACCATTAGAAGGTAATGTACAGCATTAGTTAACATGATCTTGACAGTGAGATATGCAATATTATTGGGAATCCCATATGACGAAATGAATAAAGCACCTTTTGTAGTTGTTTTAAGGATGGACAGTCAGAATATTATCTTTGACCCAGTTCACTACTATGACACATGAGGAAGCAGGATTTTATGGTCGAGTGATGACAGGTCTGAAGATGACATTGTTAGTGCTTGTGAAACAAAGTCCTCGTTTACTCACATTAATGTTAGTCATGTACTTGGACTGTCAGTTCTAAAGAAATCTGTTTCAGAGTAAAAAAATAAATAAAAAAGGTAATTATGAGAATGCTAACAGTCAGAATTTACAATGAGATTTGAATTTGTTTTATTCAAAAGTTGTCAGTTTTTTTTTTTTGCATTTATTTGAACAAAAATATAGTTATGACAGTAATATTTTGAAAATTATTATGATTTAAAATGATTGTTTTCTATTTTAATTAAATTTAAAGTTCCATTTATTTCTTTGATGGCAAAACTGAATTTTCAGCAGCCATTACTCCAGTCTTCAGTATCACATGATACTTCAGAAATCTTCTAATATGCTGATTTGCTGTTCAAGAAACGTTTCTTATCACAGTTGAAAACCTTTATGCTGCTTAATATTTTATTATTTTTTATTTTTTCTTGATTCAATAATGGATATGAGTTCAAAAGGACAGTATTTGTTTGTTTGTTTGTTTGTATATATATATATATATATATATATATATATATATATATAATATATACACATACATATACATATATATATATTTATATATATATATATATATATATATATATATATATATA